>NC_056726.1:1317415520-1317698020 GCF_019279795.1 Protopterus annectens | reverse complement strand
GTATGTTTGTGTGTGTTAGCATGCCAGTTAGGGGTTTAGTGTGTGTTGTGACTGTTGTGTGTGTGTTTGAGGGACTGTAAGATGTGTGTGTGAGTTTCGTTTGTGTTACTGTTTGTGCAATCTCAGAGTTAGAATATATAAGTAGGGGGGTGTGGGGGGTGCAAGGGGGCTTGCCCCCCTGCTTATATGTAGTTTAGATTAGTTTGTTTGATTGTCGGGGGGGGGGGGGGAGTATTGTGTGTTTGTGTGTGTGCTTTATGTGCTGTATATGTAGCGCGAGTACGGGATTTTGAATTTGGGTTTTTGGCTTTGTGGTTTCAGAATACTGAAATTCACGACTTCAGTATTTTGAAATTACAAAGTGGACCCTCATATATATATATATATATATATATATATATATATATATATATATATATATATATATATATATATATATATATATATTCATGGCATGTTTTACTGAAGTGGTTTATTTTACTGAACTGATGGGAGAGAGAGTTATTTTTCATAGATATATATACACACACATAAATATATATATATATATATATATATATATATATATATATATATATATATATATAGACACACACAAATAAATATATATATATATATATATATATATATATATATATATATATATATATATATATATATATATATATATGACAGATATATGGCATTAGTGAGAAAGGTTGATTCTGCATTATGTTCATGTGGTTAATATTGGGCACAGTAATGTCTAATCGCACAACTTTGACATGCTTTTATGCATGATCCAAGGTTATTTATTAGAACATGATACATAGACAAATATCTATACATGTATGTGCACAGATATAAAAATACATACATATACACACACTAATTTTACATCTTAAGGGAAATGAATACCAAATAGCAGATGGTCTTGTTCGATGTGAAGTGCAATTGCAGTTTGTTTATATGAAACATTTAAGCATACTACTACAAGCAGAATTTTTTTCTTCAGACAACAGTCAAACCTTACAGAGGCTTGACAAGTCAGAATTCTTTTTCTTTCTCCCTTCATTGTGTTTGTAAAACGTGGCATATTTCCCATTAAAAACACAACTTTTATTTGCAATCAACCTGTTCAATGTTAAGAAGGGCTTATTCTAGGGAAACAGTGAAGAAAATGCTTAAAGCTTTGTTTAGCAACATAAGAAACACAATCAACCAATGTTTTGGCTTTTGAGCTGCCAGCTGCACATCATACTACTTGCATTTTATCAAGCAAGAAGATGACAGCCTGAAAACTGTAATTAGATTTGATTTGTGACCAATTTTCAAACATTCCTTTTGCTCAAGGGTATATCTGTTCCTGTTACCTTTTCATCCAATAGAACATAAGTGCAGTTTATAGCTCATGATCCAAATATGCTGGGAAGAAAACTTCACTAAATATATATCAAATTGTTGCAGATGTACAAAAATGTATTTGAGTACATTCCACTTACCAGTAACAGTAGACATATGTAGTAACACACTGCCTTACTGGCATATTGGTAGTAGTGCCTTGCTACCCTCCCTCTGGCAGTCTGTCAAATATCCTCCCACTACCTGTCTTATGAGGGTGAAAGACCAAATTAGTTAGGACTCTCAGCTTTCGAGGGTCCAACAGGAACAGCCGATGAACACAAGCTTTATGAACAACCAGTGTTCCAAACCAAATGCCACACACACACGAATCCGCTCACACCAACAGCCTTAGCTCTATGGATTATATCCTGCTAGGATATAACACTTGGCCAGTTTCCTTATTCAAAGCACCTTACAGATGCCCAAACTGTCAGGCAGCTCAAGTGGAGCTGAATAAAACTCAAGTTTGAGTGCTAAGCTCTACAGAGCTTTCCTGTCAAGAGTCAGGTTGAGCACCTAAAAAAACTGACACAATTAGCAAATATAATTTCTTTTCTTTTAATAATGTAATCTACAGGCAATCCTCTGGAGTCGCGATGTGTTCACCGTGTGGGGGGGCATTTGCTAATTGTGTCATGGCACAATGGGAAAACAAACTATTGTTTAACAACACATTATTTAAGGAACATGTCGCCTGGTACACCAGGTACCAGGACGACATGTTCTTTTTATGGAAAGGGCCGATGGAAATGGTAACAGCATTTATAAATGACATTAAACGTTTATTTTACACAGTTTTCGCTGCTTCATCTTACTTCACATTTGGATTATTGCAGTGGCTGTTACCATATCCCTGTAAGAGTTTGTTTTCAAGAGTCAGGTTGAGCCCTGAATGGGCAATGCTAGGAAGAACGAAAAAAATGAATAACCACACTGTGGTTTAAAAAACATACTACAAAAACAAAAAAAACAGGCGGGGTGGAGGGAGGGATTATCTACTGTTATGGCAAGTTTACTGACACAACTGCACTATGTTCATCACATTGATCACTGCTGCGGTACCCTTAGCTATATGGGTAGATTATTCTAGCTTACTACACTTGGGCGTTGGAAGGCAAGAGAGTTGAGCAGCCCCTGGAGAATTTCAAACAAATAAAAAAAGCCAGTTGAGCTTATAGTGTTTTGTAAAAGCATGATAAAGCCGAGGTACAGTGTGCCTTAACTCTGCCTGCAATAGCTTTGTTGTTGGAGTATAACAAAATGCAATAGCCTTAGACACCTAATTGAAAAAAGTCTGTTTTGACATTGTTTCTTATGAAGGTAAGAAGGGAGAACCTAACAGCTAATCCGAAGATCTGAAAGATTTAGTTCTGTCAAGACAGTACCAGGGAGCTCAAAACTAATAAATTCTAATACATGTTTTCCTCCTGTTCATTCATTTATTTACAAGTGTGATGCCCCAGCACTGGTCCAGTAATAAAGGAGCCTCAATCCTCACCACTGGCAACAGTGGCGGGCGTACACACTGGGAGGATGACAAGTACACAAACAGTACAGTGCAATTTCCCTTAAGAGCGCACAGAAACCACAGTCCATCTGGGGCTGGTTTCTCCCTCTTTCTCCAGAACCCCAATAAGACTCTCTACTGGCACAGCTATAGGGTTGAGATCTCAGCTGAGTGGCCAAATCAAGACCTCCAGCACCCTCTCTGTCCAACCAGTGATTTGTGTTCCTGCCCAAGAAGCTGACATGCACACACTTTGAGGTTTGACATACACACACAAACATACACACCTGGGAAAGGTTGGCACAGGTTTACTAGCTATGCACCCTTCTGCCCAGACTATAAGGTAGTTTTCACCGCCACCAGCCACTACTTATCAGCTACTTAAAAGCCCTTAACAAAGGGTGTACAATCTTCCTGTGTAATGTTACTATTAATCCAAATGGCAGTTTGACCAAGAGCAAGGCTAATAGGAGTGGCCTGCACAGTGTCACCAAATAGATATGCAAGTACACGCAGACCTTAAATATGTCTCACAAATATCTGCCACAGGGAAAGTTTTAAATATATTTAATAATAAATACTAAAAGAACAAGAAAATACTCAGTAAATCATCACAGTAACTTCAGAGTTCAAACACAGGAAATATTTAAAACAACACTGCAGGGCAGTCTCAAATAAATACAGAAAACATCTCAACTAATCTAATATACTCATTACTGAATCTAAAAGCAATTACTGTACCCTAGTTAACTTACTTACAGAGCAAGGCAAGTGTTGTGAGTGGGTTTTTCCCAGCTGATGCTGTCAGGTCAAAGACAAATACAAACAATGCCCAGACTCTCTCTCAGAGTTCTTAAATTAACATCAATTATTACTGCTGGGAAGCTTGCAGCATGACATCATTTTTTGTCATCTGACTATCCCAGGCTCAAAAACAACCGTTGCTAGAAAATGCCAGCATTTAGCATCTCCCTGTGAAAATACGTGGCCTTCAGATGTTTGCAACTGCTGAAAGACATAAAACAATAAAAACACAAAGCAATGCAGTAGGCTTTCTAGTTTTAGACATCTGTCTCCTTGCTGCACTGAAACTGAAAGATAACATCTCTTTTACGGTGCAGTTATAATACAATTTAATTTCAACTATTTTACTGAAGTTTTGCAAGTTAACCTTCTATGTGCCAGTTCCCACTGTTAAAACATATACATTTACACAATTACAATAGTTTATATACATTTCTTTTATTTTCCAGTCGGGTACACTGTGGATACATCTTTAAGCTCAGTGCTTTACACACATTTCTGTACCAGCAGTTTATACAGGTCTAATACATTTTTAACACAAGCATATGAATCATGTTGATATTCACAAATGACATATAATTATTTACAAAATTCCAGCAAGCCAGCCTGGCAATATTTCCTTTTGTGACAACAAGCACCATTTTACTTCACTGATGTACAATACCTTTGGTTAACAATCCCAGAGTTGTCTGTGCATTTCTAAGGTATGGAGTACCCTTTCTCCCTCATTTCTGTGTTCAGGAAATAAACAGGGAAATGGATAGTTTGGCTTAATGTAAACTTGGATATTATTTTAAACAAAAAGAAGGATTAGTTCTCAAAGAATCCCTGTCTATGTGGGAAATGAGGTAGGGCTGACTCTTAAGAACTTGCAACTCCAATACTCTTGCTGTAGAGGTCAGAGCAATCAGTAAATCTGTTTTCCATGTTAAGATCTCAAGTCAGCCAGGTTACCTGGTTCAACTTGAACATGTGCTACATTCTGTAACACAACATCAAGCTACTAAGGAGACAGCCACCAGTTTTCTTAGAAGCTTCTTGTAGAAAACCCTTTTCAAAAACATTCTGACACGAGACTGCATTGAAAAAGGAGAATTCATGCTGAAAGAGCTGATAAATCAACCTTGATAGTGCAGTAAGAAAGGCTGTAAGGATACTAACTCACAAATACTGTAAAACCAGAGAACAACTAGTCCTGAATTGTACTGTTATGTTAACACCAATTAGAAAACCTTTCCCATTTGCTAATACATGATTTTTTTAGTAGCAGTTTTTTTTGCTTCCATTACTACCTCCTGCACATCTTCAGTAAAGAGGTGCCTAAAAGGATTTTGGTCCCCCACCATCCAGGTAGTTCACTTGAAGTTCTTCTAAATCTTCATAAGTACCCTGGATATTAGTGGAAAGGGTAGAAAAGCATACAGAAACATTCCTGTCCAAAGAAAAGAAAAGGCATCCGTCTTCCAGGCCTTCTTGCATGAAAAAATTGAGCAGAATATTGCCATCTTATTGTTTAGAGAGGAGGCAAAGAAGTCTACTTGAGGGCCTCCCCAAAGATGAATCAAGTCTTGGAAGATCCCCATGATCTAGTTTCCATTTGTGAAAGTCTGCCCTTGTCCTGCTCAGTCTGTCTGCCATACAATTATGCTTTGACAGATCTAGGATGCCTGTAGATAGAGTCTGGGCTATGAAACTAGATCCCAAGCTAACAAGCCTAGCCTACAAAGGGTTGATGTACCATATGACTGTGGTATTGCCTCTATCTACTTGAAGAGGTCCCAGGGACAAAAGATGATTTTGAGAGTTGAGTGCCTTGATCAGGACAAGCATGTTTTTTTATATATTTAAACCAAAACTTAGAAGTGATACCACAATGATGTTTTATTAAGAAGCATATAAAACTGTGTAAAATCAAACAAGATGAGTGCTTTCATCTTCCTCAGATCTATCAGTAGCCAATCAGGGACTCAGTTTTGTTTATATACAGCATTAGTCAGATTTCTATTCTTTACATCTCTAATACGAGCTTGTATCCATATCCTAAAGGGACAATTAGTTTTTCCTACAAAAAAGTCGTGCATCGCTTGCACTTAACTACATATATATTTTTTGTCCCACAGTTGGCCTGTTTATAGGTGTTATATATTTTTCGTGTTATAGGATGCTCGAATTGCTGCTCTTGTGTTATATAACAACATGCTGTACAGTGGCCACATTTAAAAGTACCAGGTCTCTCTGTGTTTCCACCTTCTTTATCTTGTCTCTGCATAATAGTGGTTTTAAGTTTCTCCTGTTTTTATAATAAAAACTTGGCATAGCCCCTGCTATGCATCTGATGGACTCATCTGCTGTCAATATATACTAATGCTCTGTATAAACACAAAAAACTGAACCCTGAACATTCCTTCCACTTTATGGCTCTGCAAACAGTAAATAATATCAGAAGAGGGAATCTAAAAGAACTAACAGAATACAAAGAGTCTAAGTGGATAGCTGACTTGAGGGCGGATAAAGATCCTGGCCTAAACGAGTTTCTACCAATGAAACCTATTCTGAAGAGGCAATGTCTAAAATGTTGATACTGATTGGGCACACCCCCCTTTGTTTTAAACTATGTTTGGCTGAATGAGACCAAGGAACTTACAAATGGGATTGAAGTCATCACTACATTATACTAGTAGTACCAATGTAATCAGAATCCTATTGACTGTTTTTACTACTTAACTGTCACCAATTGGCTACTGATAGAGCTGAGGAAGGCAAAAGCCAAAAGCGCTCATCTTGTTTGATTTTACATAGTTTTATATGCTTATTAATAACATTTCTTTGTGATATCACTTCTCGTTTTAAGTTTTGGTTTGGATATATATCTCGGGAAGTGACCTTACTGGTCCATTTAGGGTTTTGAATTTCGTTTTCTTTTATATATCTCTGTGCTTGCACTTGTCCTTAGTGTCCCATACATCTTGCTCTTTTATCCCTGCTGAAATTGCTCCCCAAGTAAAGTCCGAGCAGTCTATGGTGACTGACTGCTTTGAAACATACAGAGAGAAGGAGAGACCTGGAGCTATGGAAATTTCTTCTCTCCATCAAGTGATTTCTCTTATGACAAACCCTACAACTGGGATTTAAAAAGACAAAGGGTGTTGGTGTTGGGATCGAGACTTCACATGAGAGATACTGAGGTATCTGGAGTCCTCTGAGTGGCATCATGCGAATCATGGACGCCATCAGAACCAAAATCGTGAGATATTACAGCTCAGTGAATGATGCCAGAGTGGAAAACCCTAACATAGATCTAGATATCTAACTTTTTTCCTGTCGAAGAAAAACTCTCAACTGTGGCTTCTAGATGATATCCTAGAAACAATCCTTTGAGGAGGAGTCAAGAAAGACTTTTAAATGTTCTTTTGTAGTCTTGGCTTGTGTAAGAGACCTCTCTCACCCAAGGCACAGAGATTCATGACACTTTGAAAAAAGATTCTGCAAAGATAAGCAAGCTATCTAAATATGGAAAAAATGTGGATACCATGTAGCCTGCAAAGAGCTATAATAGGAGCTAGACACTGACAACACGGGTAAGGCAGAGAACTGATAATGTAATCCATAGAAAATATGGAAAAGGAAGGCTAAAAAATCTTACGAGATTCCATGTATCAGCTTACCCCTTTTATCACACTTTTTGTTCACCTCTGAAAATGTGAGGTCAAAAGCTAAACCTCTAAAGAAAGGAGAATTTAAAATCTCATTGTTATCATTTGGGAGGTTCTGAGATCACAGCTATGCAAACTTCCTCAAAACAGTACCAGTGGCCATAGCCCTTGAAGTATCAGAGCTATTATACATGCTATATTCAATGTGTAGTGACTTCAACTATAGAAAAAATTAAATGATTTAAAGCACTGAAGAAAGTGTAGACAAAATATTCCTTATACTTTCATAGTTAGTCAGGACAAACCTTAACACGTGAGCCTGACAATTTAAAATTCCTAAAATTAAAGTTGCAGAAGCATACACTTTTTCCCCATAATGTACTTATCAATCTTCCCATCCTTATCAGAAAAGAGTAGGATTGGAGTTAACTGTGTTAGCAACAGATAGACTAACAAAAACTATAGCTGCTGTATCAGGTTGGTGAAGAATGTATAGAAACAACTTTATACATCCTGTCTTTTTAGGAGCAGGTGGCCGACTGTCAGGAAGACTGCAGGCAGTAACATACATATCCTCCAAAGGCAGGCAAACTGGAGGAATGGGTACAGGTTCTGGAAATTCCTTGTGTAACGGCTCATAGTAGTTTGTTAGGAGCTGAGAAACCTCAGTGTTCTCTCACTGAAAATAATGGCAGATTCTAGAAATAGTCTCAGATAAAGAAAAAATAAAAAACACAGGAAGTAACCGAAACTGAGCTCTAGAAAACCCTGCATCTGTCCCCTCATCCTCCTGTCCAAATTCAGAATCTTGAATATCTTCAGTAAAGAAAATAATCCTATTTCTTTTACCAGAAATTGCCTTACAAGAAATATCAATAGCTTGAATTAAACTTTGAGCCAGAGCCAGTAAATTACTCTTGCCTAATGAAATTTGAGAAGTAGATACATACTTAGCTTGCTGCTTCTTTTCAACATGAAAAATGGGGTCAACCCTCTTCTTGTTCCCTTTGCCAGATATGACAGGAGGGGCTCTCCCTTGCCCACTGAGGGGACCTCAACAACTGCAGAGAACATAGCTAATCTCCTGTCCATAGTGGCTGTAACAGACGGATTTGGGGTAAATGAGGAGCAATTTAAGGTACAGCAAATGGCCACAGCAGAGTTAACCATCTGAGTATGAAGCAATTTGCTAGCCTACCATGGTGGCAAAGACTGTTTGATTAACTTTTTTCTTTTTGCGACTGGCTGAAGGACCAACCATGGGACCAACGGTTTTGTCCAGGATGAAGCTGAAAATGTTGCCTTTCCCAGGGAAACAAGCAACAAATGCTGGTAAAATAAAGTCACTTTTTCCCCCCAAGACACAGTAAAAAGCACTTAAAAACACTACGCCAGCCTCATAAAATATATTAAACACCTCCACAGAAGAGGTTTTCAGTTACTTTGAACAACTTTTAAACTGACAAGAAAAAAGAATGATTGTGCTAGTCGCCTCGTGACAGTCTGTCAAAACAAAAACTCCTAGCTTTAAAATAACTTTCCTGATGAGGAAAGTATACATAAGCAAATTTATTAAACAGGAGCACCCCCCCCCCCCCAAAGGAGAACTTATCTGCCCAGGAAAGGAGAAGCACAAGCTGACCACCAATCCTGGAAAGCCTCAGAGGAGCTTACTCCTTAGCAACAGTAAAGATATGGGGGGCTTGGCACCCAAACTTGCCTTTTAGTCACCTCCACTCAAGCTACCTGATAGTTCAGGCATGTGGAAGGTGCCTTGAAGCTTTGGAAGCTGGCTGGCTGTTTTATCCTTGGCAGAATACTACACACACAGCTAAGGCTACTGCAGCAGTGATCAATATAATAAACATTCCAGAGTGCTTGGGCTAATAGGTCATCACCAAAATGATCTCTAGTATTTCTCTTTGAACTTTCAGAAGTACTTTGTGAATCAATGGAAAATAGAAGTTATGTCCTTACCATAACGTTCCATGTGGAGTGTTCATCTCGCCTTTGTTCTTACACATGGGTTCAGAGCCGATCCTCGGCCCCGTGTCGGCCGCTTGCAAGCTCTGCATCGAGAAGAAGCTCGAGACAACCTAATACCCACAATCCCCCTCTGCCTTTACCTCAGATCTAGTTTGCAAGCAAACCAGTAGTCAGAGAGAGCACACTCATGCCAATATCCCATATGCACAGAAACTAAGAGTCTATATATATATATACATATACACACATATATATACATGTCAACTATATACAATGTAACAACTGCAATGCAGAAGCATAATGCCCCAGACCAGGCACCAAACTGAACGCTCTTCCTAAGGGCGGAGGGTGGAATGTAAGAACAAAGGCAGATGAACACTCCACATGGAACGCCATGGTAAGGACATAACTTCTATATGTGATAGTGTTCAATCTCGCCGCTTGTTCTTACACATGGGTAGCGTCCTAGCTCCTTGTTCCTGAGGAACTCACGAAGGACGTTCTTGAGCACAGTGGAACCAAAGGTTGCCCTGTCCCTAGAAACTTTGTCTACCTTATAATGAGAAATGAATGTATGTGGCTTAGACCAAGTAGCAGCCGCTATCAAATAGCGCCTAGTGGTAGGCGGCTGCATGAGCCAGGGATGTGACACTGACCTTGTGGAATGTCCTTTGGGTTTGTGCAAAAGAGTTTGATTTGAAGAATCATAGACATATATGATACAATCAGTTAACCACTTAAAAAGAGTTCTTTTTGGTAACTCGTACTCCTTTCCTGTTATCAGCAAAGGCTACAAAAAGTTGATCAGATTTTCTGTGATCTTTTGTTCTATCCAGTAAAACCTTAGCTGTCTGTGAACATCTAATTTGTAACATATACTCCATTTTATTGGAGTGATTCTTGAAGAAAGTGGGTAATTCAATGGACTGATTAATATTATTAATAGAACAAACTTTAGGAAGGAAGGATGAATTAGTGCGAAGAGAAACTCTGTCAGAGTGAAAGATCAAATAAGGGTGCTTAATGGAGAGAGCTTGAAGTTCAGATACTCGCCTAGCGGATGTAATGGCTACCAAAAAGAGTCTTCCATGACAAAAATTTCAATGGGCAAGAGGAGGCTGGTTCAAAGGGGGGCATTAACTTAGATAACAATAAGTTTAGACTCCAAGGTGACGTAGGAGATCTAATTGGTGGTCTAATATGAAAAGCCCCTTTAAAAAGGCTTTACAAAGTCTGTGGGCCATAACAGGAGCCCCACATTCTTCCACATGGAAATTAGAAATGGCAGCCAATTGAACTCTTAATGGCAGGAGAAGCACCCTGATGGAACAATTCTGTTAAAAAACTCTAATATTTTATTCAAAGGAGCTATGATAGGGTCCACTTGCTGTGTATTCGCCCAGAATACAAAAGCGCCTCCATTTACTAGTATATGTTTTAGTAGTGGAAGCTTTATGAGAAGCCACTAAAATATTCTGAACTGCAGGCTTAAAGAAGATCAGACCTGGCTAAGTTGAATTGAGCAGCCAAGCTGCTAGATGGAGGGAGAAGAGGGGTGGGGAGCCCTGACGAGTGAGTCAATAGATCTGGCTCTGGGTCCAGGATCCAGGGTCCCCTAATGCAGTGTGTCATGAGGAAGGGAAACCAAATTTGACGAGGCCAGAATGGGGCAATGAGGATTATTGTCCTGTGTAGGTTTTTGGCTTTCTGGAGAAACTTTGATATCAGGGGAAGGGAGGAAATGCGCATACGAGTCCCGGGGCCAATCGCGGAATCAGTGCGTCCCTGGGGACTTCCCTGGAGGGGTAATAGAGCAAAGTAGCTCCTGCATTTGGCGCTCATTGGAGACGCAAACAGATCGCAGGAAGGCTGGCCCCACGCGGCGAAAAATCTTTTTCGCGAACTGACTGTTTTAGGGACCACTCGTGGCGTAACAGTATTGCTCTGCTCAGCCTGTCAATAGGCTATGACGCTGGATGACCCGGATAATGGGTTGCTATCAGAAAGCTTAATTCGTGGACCTCCCTACTTCATTGCCAGATTCTCATGGCCTCTCTGCATAGCTGATAGGACTTGGTTCCCCTTGCTTGTTTATGTACCAGACTACGGACATGTTGTCCGTCCTGAACTGCAATAGTTCCCAGAGGAAGAAGGGAGCAAAAGTGTTGCAATCTGGCTAGAAACACTGCCTCCTCAACTCTAGAACATTGATGTGCAGATTGTACTCTAAATTGGTCCATTCGCTTGGACTGTCTGTTCCCTGAAAGATGCCCCCACCCTATCAGGGAAGCCGTCCGTGGTCACCGTAACTGTAGGCTGGGTAGTACAAAATGGTCTCCCTTGGAAAGGTTGCACGCCTGAAGCCACCAGTTTAGGTGTGTTTTGCATGTGTTTCGCTATAAGAATCTCTCAGTGGTGTTAGAGGTAGTTGTTGGAATGACCATTGTGCAAACAGTAGCCATTGTAGGACTCTCATGTGCAGTCTTCCCAAGGGTATTGCAAAAAGAGAAGCCGACATGAGTCCCAAAACCTTCAGTACTAGTTTTGCTGGGGATTTCCCTGGACAAGAGAAGAAGATGTATGCGAAGTCTGAAGTGAAAGTATCCCTTTCTTGGAGGAAGTCTTAGAATTAACTGATGTGTATTTAATTCCCTCGGGCCTCCTATGAATAAGATACTCTGTGATGGCTGTAGTAAGGATTTTCCCAAGTTTATGGAAATTCCTAGGTGAATACACAGTTGAAGAGTATAGTCTCTGGCCTGTACTCAGTTGACGCTTGGGTGGTGGCAAGGCAGAAAGGAGCCAGTCATCCAGATACACGGAAACACCTGCTGGAATCCTTTGGCGCCTCTGCGAGACGCTACCACTGCCATGCATTTGGTGAAGACCTCTGGGGGCTGAGGTCAGACCAAAGGGCAGGGCTCCTAAACTGAAAAGTGACAGGGCACCCAGCCGGAAGCGAAATGATCTCTGGATGCCCTGGCCATTTTGATGTGGTAGTATGCATCCTTCAGATCTATTGAGCACATCCAGTCAGGCCCTTCTGTAAGAATGGAAGGGATCGATTGAAGCGCGACCCTATTCTGAACTTTTTCTTTCTTGGACGAAGCTGTATTGAGGTCGCTTTTTAGGTCCAGAATGGGCCTCCAGTCCCCTGTTTTCTTTGGAACTAAAAAGAACCAAAAAATTCCTAAACCTTTTGGGTTGTGGGGCCCTTACCTTTTCTACAATTTAAAAATTTTTTTTAAATTGGTTCAGATGGGACTTAATTTTCTTTAATATATAGAAAAGGTAATTGGAATTTTGGTTAACACGTTTTAAAAAACTTGTCTGTATTAGGGTTTTTAAGGTGAGGGAAAAACTAACACCGCTCTAGGAGGCAGGGGCCCCTTCAGGAGTGCGGAAAATTTACCCAATTATCCCTGCAAAACTGCGGATTGGGCCCGGGCGGTTTTCCCCTTTGCCTCCTTGTTAGAGGGGAAACCCGTGTTCCTGGGGAAAATTTGGGGTTTTTTAAAAATTTTCCAAGGTTTTAAAACGGTTTGGGGGGAAAACGACTCCCACGCAGTCTTTTCCCCCCTGTCCAAATTAGGAATCTTGAATATCTTCGTAAAGAAAATAATCATTTCTTTTACCAGAAATTGCCTTACAAGAAAATATCAACAGCTTGAATTAAACTTTGAGCCAGAGCCAGTAAATTACTCTTGCCTAATGAAATTTGAGAAGTAGATACATACTTAGCTTGCCGCTCTTCAACATGAAAAATGGGGTCAACCCTCTTCTTGTTCCCTTTGTTAGATATGACAGGAGGCTCTCCCTTGCCCACTGAGGGGACCTCAACAACCGCAGAGAATATAGCTAATCTCCTGTCCATAGTGGCTGTAACAGACTGATTTAGTAAATGAGGAGCATACAAGGTATGCAAATGGCCACAGCAGAGTTAACCATCTGAGTATGAAGCAATTTGCTAGCCTACCATGGTGGCAAAGACTGTTTGATTAATTTTTTTCTTTTTGCGACTGGCTGAAGGACCAACCATGGGACCAACGGTTTTCTCCAGGATGAAGCTGAGAATGTTGCCTTTCCCAGGGAAACAAGCAACAAATGCTGGTAAAATAAAGTCACTTTTTTCCCCCCAAGACACAGTAAAAAGCACTTAAAAACACTATGCCAGCCTCATAAAATATATTAAACACCTCCACAGAAAAGAGGTTTTCAGTTACTTTGAAAAACTTTTAAACTGACAAGAAAAAAGAATGATTGTGCTAGTCGCCTCGTGACAGTCTGTCAAAACAAAAACTCCTAGCTTTAAAATAACTTTCCTGATGAGGAAAGTATACATAAGCAAATTTATTAAACAGGAGCGCCCCCCCCCCCCCCCCCCCAAGGAGAACTTGTCTGCCCAGGAAAGGAGAAGCACAAGCTGACCACCAATCCTGGAAAGCCTCAGAGGAGCTTACCCCTTAGCAACAGTAAAGATATGGGGGGCTTGGCACCAAAACTTGCCTTTTAGTCACTTCCACTCAAGCTACCTGATAGTTCAGGCATGTGGAAGGTGCCTTGAAGCTTTGGAAGCTGGCTGGCTATTTTATCCTTGGCAGGATACTACACACACAGCTAAGGCTACTGCAGCAGTGATCAATATAATAAACATTCCAGAGTGCTTGGGCTAATAGGTCATCACCAAAATGATCTGTAGTATTTCTCTCTGAACTTTCATAAGTACTTTGTGAATCAATGGAAAGGGTGGTTATGCATACAGGAACATTCCCGTCCAATGGAATGAGAATATATCTGCCCTCCAAGCATGGCTACAAGGACATATGGAACAGAACTTCTATAGCTGTCTGTTTGTAAAGGAGACAAACAGAGGTATTCCCCACATCTGGACTAGATCCTGGAACACACTGCCTTGAGCTTCTACTCGTGTGGGTCTGCCCAGAATCTGCTTAATCTATCTGCCACAGTGTTTCTGCTAAGATGGTTATGTATGATGACTGAAGAGTCAGAAAATACCGAGAAGCCTGCGCCCAAGTTACCCTTGCCAACAAGTACAAAGGGTAAGAGATCTTGTACCCCTTTGTTTGCTGAGTTACCACATCACTGTGTTGTTCGTAACCATTAGAAGAGGACCTGGAGACCAACGGTAATGAAAAACATTTGAGGTTTGAATCACTGCCAACAACTCCTTCATACTGAAGTGCTACTATGCGTCCTTTGGCCCCTAAGTGACTTGCACTTACTTTCTCAATGACAAAGTGTCAGACAAATCTGTATGGACAGAATGTACTGGCACTGCAGGGGAGAAAAGCCCTGAATTGATGCTCAACTGTTCCCTCCATCACTGTAAATCTGGTCTGTTGAAGAGCAGCTCCGACAAATGGGATTCCAGGGAATGATGGCACTGGGTCTAATAATTTCGACGAGACCACAGAATTTTTTTCTCATGTGAAGATGGGCCAGTGGTATCATGAGAATCGTGGATGCCATCAGTCCAAGAATTTTGTAGGTATTTTCTCACTGAGGGGATACTCCTCTTGGAGAATTCCATAAAAACTGGTACGACAGGATATTGTCTTCAGGCAGAAAGAACATTTCCTTGTTGGAGTCTATCAGTCATCCCAGAAAGATCAACCTGAACCGTAGATGGGACTGTAAGGTTGAGCCCTACTCTAGTGATTCCAAACACCTTAAAACAGACAGATCAGCAAGTCATCAAAGTATGGAAAGATGAGAATGTCCAGAGGTAAGAAAAAAACGTCCCAGTGTCCAACAACTTGTAAAACAAGAAAGCCACCCGAAAGTAGCAAAAACACACCAGGAACCTGTAAACTGTGCCAGAGACAACGTTCTTTAATTTTTTACACAAAAAAAAAGGGTTGAGCGCTTTCTTCAGAATACAACTGACTTCATCAGAACACATACTGCTAAACAGTTCGTACTAGCGCCTCTTCCTCTGGCTTATGAAACTCTATAAGGAGTTTCATATAATTGTTACTCAATTCTATATTTAAACGCTGCCTTTTACATAGCAGCTCAGGAAACAAGTTACCTGAAGTAGGCATCTTAAGGATGCGCAGGCCACGTGGAATAATCCGTTTTGCCAAACACGCCTCAAAATGCTGGCGTTGTAGCTGCAGCCTTTTAAGTTTGATAAAATCCTTCTCAAACTTGTCCAAATCATCCGTGACAGAGAGCACAGACCCTCCATCAATGTCCCGGTTATCCTCGGAAATGCGCGGTTCATACAAAAGCAGCAAGTTAGTTCCACCTCTCACATAACCTTGAAAGTTTGTTGTTTGTTTACTGCATATAGTATATCCATATATATGAGATGATTCCAACTAAGCCTCTTATTAGGGTATAGAATAATTTGGCGTCATTTATTCCATACAGTATTGGTAATATACTTAGTGGTATATGGTTTGACATACGGTCATGAATTTTTAAAAATATTAGAATTTTTTTGTGAACCATCAGGTTTATACAGTGGCCCATGTCAAGTCTATAGGGTCATAGCATTACAACTGTAGCGATTTCATTCATTACAGTCATCAGACTATGGATATACTATATGCAGTAGTTTCTGTAAGATCAATTACAATATATGACCAATAGTAATGAACAGGAGGTTAAATACATTATAGGTTCATTGTCACATGAATTTTTCTTTTATATACTTTTTCTTTTATATACTTGTTCTTTTTTTATATGGAGGGTATATATATTTATAGATCTGTCAAATATGTGTAGTTTTATCAATGTTTTAAGTGTTTGATAGAATTTATTTGTATATAATGTAGTGTTCTACCTTTTTAAACATTGATCATTTAATTGAGTAACTGATGAAAAAGGCGTTTTTTTTGGGGGATATTGTGTATTTAAATGAATGGTTTTTAGCAGTATGTGTTCTGATGAAGTCAGTTGTATTCTGAAGAAAGCGCTCAACCCTTTTTTTTGTGTAAAAAATTAAAGAACGTTGTCTCTGGCACAGTTTCCAGGTTCCTGGTGTGTTTTTGCTACTTTCGGGTGGCTTTCTTGTTTTACAATGTCCAGAGGTAGACAGCCACTACCAGAGCAAGGCATTAGGTGAACACTCGCAGTGCAGTGGACAGCCCACAGGGGAATACAGAAAAGTGATGATGTGAACCAAATGTAACAAATCTCAGATGTCTCCTAAAGCAATGAGAAATAGTGATATGATGAGACATTCTTCAAGTCCAGGATCACTATGAAACACTGTCTGCTGCTGAGTGAGAATCAAACTTGGGGACCTTGACAAATGTATTCAGGAAAAGAAAGGTCGAACACCAGTCTCCAAGACTATTCTTTTTTGAGATCCAAGAAAATTGTAGAGTAAAAACCTCTCATTTTTTCCAAAGAAAGGACCAGTTCTATGACCAGAGTCCAGTATGTGCTTGAAAATAGGAGGGAATAATAAAGTTTGGTCTGGAGAAGGAACCCCTCCCCCTTTAACAGAGGTAGGTGGCCTTTCCACTGCCATATATAACCTCTGCTAAAATGTTTAGCACTCATTTGTTAGAGCCCACTAACAGCTAGGCCACCTTATTGACATCTAACTTGAAAGATGAGGCACAGAATGGGGGGCTTGATAAAGATGGACGCTGCAGTTCAGAATAGTCATAAGTTGGGATGGAGGTATGCTTTTTAGGGAAGGAACCCATCCTGCATATTCTATTTCCCAGTCAACAGCGGCAAACAGTCAGCTGTGATCAGTGCACTACCCCAATAAACAAATGTAAAATATAAATAAAAAGAACAGGCCAAAGAAAGCTTTCATACAATCAGCATCAGCATTGGCTTGTGTCCTTGTTGTCATTCTGGCAATGGCTAAGCATTTTTCTATGGGCTGTAATACTGCTGAGAGCAGGGGATTAGTTATCCGCACAAAAGACAGCCACTACCCCCATCTCACATGAGCACATGCTCCCTTGTCGAGGTCTATTGCATATGTACCTTGACAGCTAACCCAGATTGTGGCACTAGATGGTCCCAGTCTTCTCCCTCCCCACCCAGGGACAGGCATGCCTACCTGCCCATACTAGCTGCAACAGATGCCCAAACTGCTGTACACACTGGTCACCTAGGCTGTATTTAAGTATTTATTCCTACATACCAACAGGCCTTCCCAGAAATTAAAGGCATGATCACTGTTTGGATGCCATGGTTACCACACTTTTGTTTCAAATTGACTGGCATACTGGCAGACAGCAGTGTAGTTTCCAATTACAGAAAGAATACATTCCTCAGCCTCCCTGGGAAAGCATCTACCAAGGTGCTGGAACTGTGACTTCATTTTCAACAGCCAAACTTCTGATTCAGGACGAGCAATGCAAACTCCATTCTGACCACAGCTCCATGGATCAACTCTTATACAGAACCTGGAGGAGTCTTGGGAGTTTGTCAATATCATTTATATATATTCTGGGGGCTTGGCAAAGACATAGAAATGTGTACCCCAAGGGTTGCTGCTTACCATTAAATATTTTGGAGTATTACAGTTGTGTCTGCATTCCAAGTGCTAATTTGAATACACTCAATGTAGGTGTTGGATTCCAAAATATGTACCATCTCATCTACTCTTACTGATTTTCATGAATATATTAAAGGCACTGCCAAAGCATAGATAGCATGTCTGTATGTGACAGTGTCATTTTAGCTCTCTTCAATGTGAACTGCAGTTTTTTGGTATGTGTGAAGCAGCTGTGATGACAACGAACACTTCCAAATTTGAGGTCATGGTTTTCTCCCAGCAAATAGTGAACTATTCTTTGCAGGTGACAGGGGAGCAGCTACTTCTGTTGCGGAAGTTTAAATATATTGAAAGTCTTTTCATGGATGAAGGTAAAAGAGTAGATTACCAAGTGGAATGATGCAGCACCAATTCTGTAGGTGTTACACTTGACTATGGTACTGAAGTGAAAGCTGAGTCACTGGATGAAGTTCTTAATTTATTAAAAAGTATAAACCTACACACAGATATTCAGAATCTTTGGGCAATGACTTAAAGGATGAGATTGCAGATATAAACAGGAGAAAAAGTTCTCAAAAATGTGGCCGGATTCACATTTCAGGAAAGAACAATGAACTTTGCAATCTGGGAAGATCTTGTAATATACAAGTCGCTGCTACTCTGTGTTAAAAGGATTCAGTTGGGGGTGGATTCAGTAACATGTGAAGATGTTTCCTGGGCACCACCCAGGAAATATACACAAGGCATGGCCCATTTGAAGGTAGTCTTGCAGCAGATTCGGGACAATTCAGAAAGATTATATCTCCCGGCCTGCCTTTGGATGCCTGGGGATACAAAAGGATTAATTTGAGACTGCTTCAAGAGATGGGGAAAGTCAGTCCACCACAAATGACTTGCGTTCATAGTGGGCCTTGCCAGTACAAGTGGTTTACAAAATGATGATGATGATAAAAATCTGATATACTGTTATCTAAAAAGTGACCTTTACTGTCACAAGAAAGATGCCACCACAAAAAAGTAGTTGTACTGCTCAAGGCAATATGGCTAAGGTAACTTCAGTCTTGGGCTGCATTTAGTTATTCATTCATTCAATTGGTTAAGTGGACAGGTACAAGACCCTTTTAGCCACAACTTAGGCTACACGACAAATACAAACAAGACAAAATGTAGCTTACATAACTCAAACAAGTACATATTTTCTGAAATGCAAAAACAACAAAACAGGAAGAATCAATGACGACATAATAAGGAGAATGCAAATGCATAACAAAGTATGTGGAATATAATTAGAAGTTATGTACCTACCATAACGTTCCATATTAGTTGTCTTCTCTCGCCTTCTTTCTTGCTGGATGGGTTCGGAGCCGACTCGGCACTTGCTAAGCTCGATAACTCATTTTATCAGCTCAAGGCAACCCTATATCCCATGATGCAAGGCGTGACTACCTCAGATCTCGTTTGGTAGCTAGAAGAAAACCCTGCCAAAAACACTTCTTCCCAAGGAAGAAGATTACATAATGTAGGAGAAACTAGGCCAATAGCCGCTAACAATAATGACTCTTCCTACTGGGAACTCTTGGAAAGAGTGAAAATACCCCAAAAAAGGTACAACTTCAAGATCAGTCCAGGCCAGGGGGAAGGAGGGAGGGACGCAAGAAAGAAGGCGAGAGAAGATAACTAACATGGAACGTTATGGTAGGTACATAACTTCTAAATGTTAAGTTGTCAAACTCGCCTTCATTCTTGCTGGATGGGACCGCGTCCCTAGCACCTCTATCCTGGGTGGCTCAATGGAACAGACACTTGAGAACTGTGGAACCAAACCTAGCCCTGTCCCTGGAGGCCAAGTCCAATTTGTAATGAGAGACAAAGGTGTGAGGAGTGGCCCAAGTGGCTGCCGCACAAATGGTGTCAATAGGTAGCCTATCCTGAAAGGCTGTGGAAGTGGACAGGCTCCTGGTAGAATGTGCTTTTGGTTTTGAGGACAGTTGCTTGCCTCTAAGAAGATAAACATAAGAAATGATAGAAGACAGCCATCTGGATAAGGTCACTTTAGAGACTGGGAGACCTTTTCTGTTCTCTGCATAAGAAAGAAATAGTTGATCAGATTTTCTGAATTGTTTAGTTCTGTCCAAATAATATCTGAGTTGACGATGGACATCCAAGCAATGAAGTTTTTGTTCAGCTTTGTCCGAATAATTAGGGAAGAAAACTGGCAAATCAATAGATTGGTTAATATTCGTCTGGGAAGCAACTTTGGGCAAAAAAGATGGATTAGTTCTTAAAGATACCCTATCTTTGTGAAAAACCAAGTATGGGGAACGGACACAGAGGGCCTGAAGTTCAGAAACCCTTCTAGCTGAAGTAACAGCAACCAAGAAAATTGTTTTCCAGGAAAGAAACTTTAACGAGCATGTAGCAGCCGGTTCGAAGGGAGGTAGAATCAAGGATGCCAGCATTAAATTCAAATCCCATTGCGGAGGAGGCTCTCTGATTGGAGGCATCAGGAGAAAGATACCTCTCAGAAAGGCTTTGCAAAGCTTGTGGGACATTATGTTTTGATCCGCTAAACCAACATGAAAATTAGAGATTGCTGCCAATTGGACTTTAACTGTAGAAGAAGACGACCCCGAATGAAAAATCTTGGCTAAGAAGTCCAAGACTGAATGCACTGGGGCAGTAAAGGGATCTATGTGTTTAGACTTTGCCCAGAAAGAAAAACGTTGCCACTTACTAGCATAAATCCTTCTGGTGGAGGACTTTAGAGAAGCTACTATGATATTTCTAATGGGGTTAGAGATCATAGGAAGCCTGGCTAGGGAAGGAAGTGGAGCAACCAAGCAGTGAGGTTGAGGGAATGAATGGCCCGGTGTGGTTGACCCGACTGGTGGGTCAGAAGGTCTGGAACTGGGTCCAGATGCCAAGGCTGCACCAGAAGATGACGATGCAGGGACGGAAACCAAATTTGTCGAGGCCAGTAAGGGGCAATGAGGATCAATTTGGCTCTCAGTACGGTAGCTTTCTGAATCACTTGTGGTATCAGTGGGAATGGAGGAAAAGCATACAGAAGTCCCCGGGGCCAATCCTGGGTCAGAGAGTCTCTTGGGGCATGGCCTGGTAGAGGAAAGAAGGTGAAGAAGTCTGGGCATTTGCTGTTTTGGGGTGTGGCAAAAAGGTCGCAGGAAGGGAAGCCCCACTTCTGAAAAATCTCGTCCACTACCGATTGTTTGAGAGACCACTCGTGTGGCATGAGAATAGCTCTGCTCAGTCTGTCCGCTAAGAGGTTGGACCTCCCGGGGATATGCGTTGCTATCAGAAACCGATGAGAGGAGATTGCCCATTGCCAAAGTCTGAGAGCTTCTCGACACAGTGGATAGGACCTGGTCCCGCCCCGTTTGTTGATATACCAGACTACAGACATGTTGTCCGTCTGAACTGCAATAGTCCCTAAGGGAAGAAAGTCGCTGAGGGCTTGCAACGTTAAAAGCACTGCTCTCATCTCTAGGACATTTATGTGCAGATGGTATTCTATGGGTTGCCAAGTCCCATGGACTATCCTGCCCTGATAATGCCCCCCCCACCCTATCAGAGAGGCATCCGAAGTGACTGTGGCAACCGGAACTGGGGGAACAAACAGTCGGCCCTGATGGAGCAGAGGAGAAGACATCCACCAGGTTAGATGACTCTTGCACGATTGCGATCTAAAATCTCGTGTCTCATGGGGAGCTGCTGGAATGACCACTGAGCGAACAACATCCACTGCAGAAGACGCATGTGGAAGTGGGCTAATGGCAGTAGTACAATGGCCGCAGCCATAAGACCCAGAACCTTCAGGACAAATTTGGCTCTGATCTTCTTGCTGAGTAATATGATCTGAACGTACTTCTGGATGTCCAGAATTCTTTGTTTTGTGAGTCTGGCTGACATACTGACAGTGTTTAATTCTGCTCCTATAAAGGTAATAGATTGGCAAGGCAACAGAGAAGATTTTTCGAAGTTTATTGAAATCCCCAATTGTTTGCAGGTTTGCAGAGTGTAGTCTCTGGCCTTGAGAAGTTGATGCCTGGTGGTGGCGGAGAGGAGCCAGTCGTCTAGATACGGAAACACCTGGAATCCTTGACGTCTCAGATGAGCCGTAACCACTGCCATACATTTGGTAAACACTCTGGGGGCTGTAGTGAGGCCAAAGGGCAGGGCTCTGAATTGATAATGACTGGACCCCAGCTGAAAGCGGAGAAACCTTCTGGAGCGCCTGTGAATCTTTATATGATAGTACGCATCCTGAAGGTCTATTGAGCACATCCAGTTGTCCTTGCACAAAAAGGGTAGAATGGACTGAAGCGTGACCATCCGGAACCTTGCCTTCTTGACAAACTTGTTTAGTTTGCTGAGGTCTAAAACTGGTCTCCAATCTCCCGTCCTTTTGGGGACCAAAAAGAATCTTGAGTAGATGCCGGATCCTACTTGGTCTGCTGGCACTAGTTGGACGGCTCTTTTTGCTAGGAGCTTTGATACCTCCTGCTTTGCTAATTCCCTTAGACCGGGTGAGACGTCTGGAAGGGATTGATGAGGAACGGATACCTCGAAAGGGATATTGTAGCCCTCGGATATGATCGACTGTACCCATTTGTCTTGAGAGAGGGAACGCCAGGCTATTGGGTACAGCGACAATCTTCCCCCGACTGCCTCCAAGGGTGGACAGTCGGGCAACACCTCAGGGATGCTGGAAGGGTTTATCAGGGAGAGGCTCCCTGCTACCCTGATTCTGCGGACCCCCTCTGCCCCTAGGGCGGCACCTATTATTATTACCCATTTGACAACCACGTGGCCAAAGTGGTTAGAAAAACATTTTATATAGCCCACCTAATCATGAAGGGATTCACATCTAGATTAGGGGAGGTCATCGTGCCTCTTTACTCATCCCTCATCAGGCCCATAATTGAGTACAATGCCCCTTTTGGGAAGTACCTTACCAAACACCTGCAGCAACTGGAAAGACCCCAAAAGTACCTCACCAAGAGGATCAAAGGGCTCAAACAGATGCCATATGCTGCCCGGTTAAAGAAACTCCAGCTCTACTCAGTGGCATACCGCCTGCTCAGAGGTGACCTGTGCCTGACGTATATGGCCATGTCCAACCCGGAATTAAGGGACATGCTGCACCTCAAAAATCCAATCCCATCGAGCTACACGCCGAGAGACTTGAACCTCAGCACTGAAATAAATAGGACATGCTGGAGGGACAGATTCATAACCCAGAGGCTCCCTTCACTCTGGAATAAAATCCCAGTCCAGGTTAGGCAGAGTCCCTCACTGACTCTTTTCAAGAGGAATCTTGATGAGTGGATGGGAGATCGTAGGTTTACCCCGGGTATCACTTCTGTGTCACTGTTAGACAGAGGCACAGTATACTAACCTCGAAAAAGGGCATAGCAAAATTAATTTAAAATGGGTGGCGAAAGCCAAACATACTCTGGCTAGGCTTATAAATGCCCTAGGGCAGACAGCCTAGTATGAACCTATGAACCCCCTCTGCCTCTGGGGGTAAACTGACCACGTGTGCCCGGCGTGACTCCTTGAGATTTACTGAACCACATTTTCCCTCCCTTCTGACCTTTTGGATAGGGTCTTGAAGGGGTGGAGAAATGGACTCCTACGGCAGAAAGGGTCTTGCCGTCTTGTTCATACCTGGTCAATGTATCCTTCACCTGAGGCCCGAACAAAGCCGAACCATCAAAGGGGGTATTGGTGAAGGACGCCTTAAACGGGTCTGCGAAATTGCAAAGCCGCATCCAGGCTTGACGCCTAAGTGCCACTCTTGTGCCTGCGGCCCTACTCGCTCCATCGGCTGCATAAGAAATGAGACGCATGGAGGAGTTAGTCAAAGAATTGAGGATTCCTAGCTGTGAGGCAATCTTTTCTTGAGCCCCAGTCGCCGAAGGATCCTGAACCACTTCACCTAGTTCCTTGAGAGTGTCTCTCTGAAGTCTGGTAAAGTGACAAAGGTAGTTCAGCGAACGCATAGTAAAGGTCGCTGAAGAAAACATCCGCTTGCCGTACCTATCCATGGTCCTAGAGTCCTTGTTAGGAGGATGGACAGGCACAGAAGGATCAGCAAGTTCCTTCTTGGTGGCCGCCGCCACCACCATAGCATCAACAGGGACGCCCTTAGAAATAAACTGTTTGTCTGAAGGGGCTGTGATGAATTTGGAGGGCCTCCTGGGAACTGGTTCCACAGAATCCGGGGCTACCCACACCTTCCGAGCCACCACTTGCATGAGTGGGTCGAAAGGCGGAGATACCCAGGAGGTGGAGGGTCGAGATCCAAAAGCCTCCAGGTATACCGACTCATCCTCGGAGGGGTCAATGGAAGGCCAGTTCCCCCTCTGCTTAAGGAGTTCCAGGATGTCTGAAAAGGAGACATCCTCAGAAGGGGACCGTGGGGAGCCCTCCAACTCATCTAAGTCGGGATCTGATGTAGTAGACTCAGGGGAGTCTGTGTGCTTCCTCTTACACGTCCTCTTACACGGGGGTTCCCCTGCAGGATCAGGAGAAACCTCGGAAGAGGAAGTTCTTCCCAATGGGGAAACCTGGGGCGATGGATCTCTGGGTCCGGGAGCAAGAGACTGGCAAGAGACATCAACAGGCACCGAAGATGGAGGAGCTAAAGGAATAGACCGTTGACCTAGCTCAGGGGCTAGGACACTCCTCATCACCTCGAAGGCTCCCCTCCCAGGGAGGCCAGAAGAATCCCGCTCCGAAGAAACAGGAATCCCCGGTCCCACCGAAAGAGAAGGCTCCAAAGCCGATGTCGGTGCCGAGCTCACCAATGCCGAAGCTCCAAAAGGGACAGCAGGGTCGGACAAGGGTCCGATGCCACTCGCCCCCTCTGAGCAGACAAGGGAGACCCGACGACCGGATCCCTCCAAGGAAGGTCTCATGGAGGAGATTGGAGCTGAAGACGTCGGAGCCGAAAGGGGAAGTATTGGCTCCGGCGCACCCACGGTCACCGTTCTGAGAAGCTCCGGCTCCGAGCTCTGAAGGAGAGTCGGAGGAGGAAGTTCAGGGGGATGAGAAATAGCAGACGTCTGTTGAGACGGGCTATGGAGCATTTGGGCTAGTGCCTGTGACTTCAACAGTCTGCTTACCACCCTCTCTAAATCATGGTCTGACAGCCTGGAAGACCTTGAAGATCGGCTCCGATGGCTCCACGCCAACAAAAGAGGAGATCCCGGAGCTGAACGAATCGACTCCAGGGAAGGAGACCGAGATCTCTTCCTGGATGGAGCCATCGGAGCCGATGACCCCTCGGCTCCAGATGGAGCCGAAGAATTATCGGCTCCAATACTGGATAAAGACACGTCGGCTCCGGCCGGAGCCGACAAAGTAATGGGTATTTGTGTATCAGAGCCAGACGGAGCCGACACTACAACCTCCAAAGTGGAAAGATCGGCTCCAGTCGGAGCCACAGCCGAAGGCTTGAGAACTACAGCCTGGGCCTTAGATGGCTTAGAGGGCTTAACCGACCCAGCCTTGGTCGGAGAACCCTCTGGCTTTAACAAGCCACGAAGAATAAGCTTGTTTCTTCATTCCTGCAGGACTCTCTGGCTAAAGGAGTGACAAATGGCACAGGAGTCCTGCAGGTGTAAAGGCCCCAGGCAGTACACACAAGAAGTGTGACCGTCTGTCAGAGACATTTTCTGACAGCACGAGTCACACTTCTTGAAGCCTGAGACTTTCACTTCTTTAGACATAATTATGTCCAAAAATACACAGACACACAACAGTCACACAGTTAACCCACAAAAAACACACAAACACTAACCTGACAGGAATTAACTGGGAGGGAGGCTTAAGGCCTGAAGAGAGGAAATTAATCCTGACTAAAAAGAGAAGGAATATAGGGTAGGAGATTAGCTATATGTATATATATAACCCAATAGATGACAAATAGAAAGAAAAGGGAGAAAAAAACCCTGACTAATCTTATAAAATTTCAAGCTTTACCTGAGCTGGTAAAAAGGAGACCTCTTCGCGAAACGGCAAACGAGATCTGAGGTAGTCACGCCTTGCATCATGGGATATAGGTTTGCCTCGAGCTGGTAAAATGAGTTCTCGAGCTTAGCAAGTGCAGAGTCGGAGCCGGGGATCGGCTCCGAACCCATCCAGCAAGAATGAAGGCGAGTTTGACAACTTAACATCACTCATTACCACAAAACATAAAACCAAATAAAATGGGACGTACAAAACGCAAATTTAGATAAAGCAATATGGCAAGTAGAGCTTGCACTAAACATACTACTACACTTTTAATCTTCAGCACTAAAGTTACTGCATTTAAACTCTTCATTCAGATGTTGCTTCTCTTTTTCTTACTAGGCTGGATAGCTGTAATATTAATTAGATTATTCCAAGCAGCAGGTGCTACTTTTAAGATTTAGTTCTTACAGCTTTGTAGCTTAGGACTATCAGTATTACTTAATGAATAAACTAAGTCTTGTACTACGATTTTATTTGCAAAAAGAGGTAACACTTTTCATTAAGCAGCTTGAAATTAAAAAAGTGTTTAGTAAGTAATTTTCTCTACTTGAAACAGGAAGCAATTTTGCCTTCTAGTTAGGCAGTGATGTTTCCTGTTGCTTTTAAGGTGAGAAAAATCATAGTATTTTGCTTTAGTCCTTAAGGGGTGAAGAGCAATCCTGGAAATAGTATACACCAGAGTATCCAACGTCATGAAACTTTTGCTAAGATATGTCAAAGTGTGATTAGTATGATTACTTTACACAGTGGCAAATAATGTTGATCTGCATCACTGCCACAGTATGGTTGCATTTAGTTTACATTATAAATTGATACACAATTTCTCCCCATGCTGAGCAATGCAAGAAATGGTGAGTACATGTGCACTGTTCGGGAACTGCATGAGGTCAATGTATATATTTTTTCTATAAAATAATTTTACTGCTATTGGAAAGATGTCACACATTACCAGCATGAAGCATCCCTGTAAAGATAAGGACAAAATGGACCAGTCAAATTTAGCACTAAACTGTGTGCCACTTTTGAAGGGTGGAATGGCATTCTGTTGTAGTGCATGTACCCAAACCAGCCAATCTTAATTCCTTGAAGCTTTCACTATGAATGATCAAACGGTAATTAAGATATTGTCTCATACACAGCTATGCACATTCATTTTAGGGTTACAGTAAATTAGGTTTCTGATAGGGGTGACTGCAGAATTGCTTTTCAGTGTGGAAAATGGTACAGTTCAAGACCACAGTAACTTTCTTGGGTGGCGTAAGTCAGGGAACCTTGTTGGCTAGGCTTACTTAGGCCCTTGGGCCGATAGCCTAGTACCTACCTATGAACATCTATACCCAGCTGACATTATATCAGAAGTAAAACTCATGTCTTTCTTTAGAAAAATCTCACTTTCTCTCAATGGAAAGATGGCAACAGCAACACTCCCGATAACGGCCAAGAGAATATGATCATGTTATTGTTGCTAGTGAGATCTGCATTTATGTCCTTTAGGTTGGAATTCTGCATCTGAATGCCCAAGTACAACTTTCTGAAAGTGTTTAGTTGTCAAAGGCTTAGCAAAATACTACTTCCTACACTTAGGTAGCAAATGGAAGTTACAGCACTCTTTTTGGTTAGCAGTCTGCAACTCTGCACTATACTGCAATACAAAACAGAGATAGTGAATCACTCTCTCTCTATATATATATACTATGATGGCATCATCCAAGTTAAAATAATTTGCTCTCCTTTAAGGTGTCCTTTAGGTTACAGTATCTTTCAGTAACTCAGTCTTCAGCAAAGAATCAATTTACTGAAACCCAAAACATTACATTAGCAGTCATGGTGGAAGAGCAGTCAAACCTTCCATGAACCCATGCAGGAACTTTACCCCTTTACCTAAAAGCAGCCATCAATGAGGTCACAGAACCATGGGATATAAATGGCTTGATGAAATAATGGATAAATTATGGTAGTTACCCACCCCCCCAAAAAAAAAAAATCAGGCAAATGATAAATCACACAAGTTATCTGGAGATAAACCCATGTACATTTTTACTCCTAAACTAATGTAAAAACTAAATCTTAAATTTATAAAATGTTGAGTGTA
The DNA here is from genome assembly GCF_019279795.1 of Protopterus annectens. Lineage (NCBI taxonomy): Eukaryota > Metazoa > Chordata > Ceratodontiformes > Protopteridae > Protopterus > Protopterus annectens. The sequence goes on along the minus strand of NC_056726.1, from coordinate 1,317,670,061 downwards.
GAACAAAACATTTAACTTAGCCCACTTCAGAATAACAAAAGAAATGCATCAGTTATGATACCAGACACCAAAATAATATGCACTTCTATACAACCAAGATTCTTCCTTCATTTATAATTGTTGTGCACATAAAAAAATACATGTTTTTTCATTAAAATTAGATTTCCTATGTCACTGGAAGGTAAATGTCCCAATTCTCTCAAACTTTCACATCAATCATATAATTTTGGAAATGCATCTCTTTATACAAAGGGATCAAAACAGCCAAAATTATGAATGAAAGAGGCACAGCCTTCTTGAAAATGTCCATTACTGTGGGGATTAACATACTTCAACACAAAAGCAATGATGGACAATTTAATTAATGAAGTAAACAAAGATCTTACCCTTCTCTGTCAATGTGAGGGAAGTGGTATTTGCGGTAAGGCCTTCTGTAGAATGATGTGAAACGCAATTTTTCAGGTTGTAGGTCCCATGTGGCACCACTAAAAGAGAACAACTTATGTTTAAAAACATGCGTTATAATCTAAATGCTATGGTATAATGTGACTGTTTTCTGCAGCTGTAGTGAACTACATGCATATCTACCAGCAAAGGAAAAACACAAGCAAGCCATCAGGAGGATACCACCTTTAGGTAATTTACATTCTTAGAGTAGTCAGAACTCCATTTTAGCATTAAAAACAACACTGGTGTTGGATCTCACACCAATATTTATACACTACACAGAAATTAAAGAAAAAGCTGGGCTTTATTTTCATATCACTTCTCTACACATGAACAAAAGATGAGATAAGGTAAGTATAACATGTGTTCATCATTTATTTTACAGACTCATATTAGTTACAAGACAACTGAGCCACCAGACCATTTCTGCATTGCCAGTACCCACTCTTAGGCCTTGCCTTTCTTTCTCAAGTAGGATTACGCCAGTCTTACCTGGACTGAATTTATTAATACTGATTCTTTCCTTTTAAAGACAGATAGTATGTCAAAGTAAAAACTTAGACAGGGAATTTGTTCCAAAGGGGCAGGAGCTGCATGACCACTGCATGACAAATTTATACTTCTTCCTGGTCTTTATTTACTGGAACAGATTTAGATCTCTGGCCATAACGTCAGCTGGACTGTTTTACTTATTGAAGTTTAAGACTTCTTGAACTAGTCGATTCCTTACAGCTCTATAAGCAAGGCAAAAAATCACCACTAATGTGTTTATATGAAATAGAGAATAGGCATAAAGCCTCCAGTCTTTCTTGGCAGTTCAAGCCCTTTAAGCTCATGATTTTTTTTTTTTTTTTTTTTAATTAAAAAAAAAATCTGGAGTCTTTCTAATTATTTGATATTCTTAGTAATGCAAATTTCAAAGGTGGCGTTCTATGCAAGGATTGGTCTAATCAGTACTGAGTAGAAGAAGGTGAGGACTTTGATCTGGAAAAAATAACTTTTGCTATGAGCTGTGCAAAATAAAAAAGGATTTCCTAACCACTGCTGCAAAGTGATGGTAACATATAAGAGGGCTGTTAAACAAAGTCAGGTCTCTCAAGACATTTTCATTTTGAAATGGTGTGCGTTAACTACTCTACAAGCTGGAGGTACGGAGTGCTTAACAAATGCTACAATGCTGTACTTTTTTGGTGTTGAGCTCATTTTTAGCACAACAGCTACTGACAAGTGCAACCTACCATTGGTCCAGGTACATGTAGAACTTTTCTACATAACTCTTTGCAGTATCATTACTATGAGTAATATAATTAAATTAAGCGCAAAACCGCCGGAGTTCAACACCAGTACAAATAATAAAACTGTTTACTGAATGGTACACGAAGTAACAACAATTTTTTGCTGCACCCTATATTCACATTGAGAAAGGGAGAATTTCTGAAAGCTGTGTGCGCCATTCAATAAACTGTTTTTATTTTTTTTTTTTCTGGTGTTGAGCTCCGGTGGTTTTGAATTTCGTTTGGATTTTATTACCGTTGAGCTCATTTATATGGGTTTTGACTGCTTTGTGTTGATTTTAATACCAATAATTGTGGACAATGAGCTACCCTTCGATCACCATGCAGCCGTTGTTGCAAGGAAGTCCTTTTTCATTACAGACTATTAGTAAGGGTATGGCATCCAGGTTCAGGAAGACAATCATTTAATTTTATTTTATGCTCATTAGGTTTATCTTTGAGCATAATGCCCCCTTCAGTATGTACTTATCCAAACGGTGGCCTAATGGATAAGGCACTGGCCTCCTAAGCCAGGGATTGTGGCTTTGAGTCCCATCTAGGGTGATGTAAACACCTAACTCGGTGCAACCGCAACTCTTTCTCATTAAGAAAAACAGCCTAAAACAAACAAAAATATACAGCTTAACTCACAAAACATACACCAAGTCTGAAAGTCCAGTCACTCTTTTAGGTATTGGTATGTTACTTGCTACTAAGCAGGAGATCTCTCTCTCTCTCTTCCACTTAAGAGTCTCTACCAAACCCATTCTTATCTACTACACATCCACAAATCCAGAAGTAGCAGAAACACCCACTCATGTGATCTCAATCTCATCTGCAACTTAACTAGAACATGCTGGAGTGACAGATATGTCTCCTGGAGAATAATACCAGTCTGTAACTGTCTTCTTGTAAACCAAAGTACATCTCTTATTTTACTCAAATGTAACCTGAAAGAGTGCATACAAAACCAAAAGTTCAAGCATGGATCGACACCCTTTGCCCCTTACAGACAGGGGTAACATGCATGTCTTCCTGCCTCTGGTTTATTACTGAAACTTATAGGGATTGCATGATTAGGCATGAAAAGATCCTTATGGATCATTAGCCTAGTTAGTACCTATGAACCCTCAGCCATGTGAACTTCCAAAATCAAAAGTGAGTGTGCTACCTGTTGAGTCACCAACTCATACCACCAATGTTTATCAAATAGAAGAAATAAAAGTATGTAGCAGTTTTAACTATATAAAAATGACAAATTCACAACTGAAGTAGAGAGAAAGAAATAGAAATAAACCCAACAATTATTGGTATTAATACTGTACCTTGCAAATGGAGTAAACTAAACCATTAGGTCACTTGGTATCCCAACCTTATTTGTTGGTTTGCAGTCACTTATCCCTGAAGTCCAAGTAAATTCTTTAAATATGTGGTACAGCCTGACGAGGTAATTTTTTCATCTGTTTTTAACACAGAAATCATCTATTAACTTCTTGGGTCCACTCTTCACGTTTTGGTATGACAGCCTGCTCCAAATATTTCAGTAAAAGCAGAAGTCCAGATAGTAAAACAAAGACTGATGATTCCTCCAGACACAATCTTCTGAGAGCAATACTCATATCTAAAATGGTTCTACAGTGGAATGAATAATTTTCCAAATTTGCAGCACTTTTTTTTTTTTAAACACAAGATCACATTTTTTTTTCTACACAAGATCACAATATGTGATGTACTATACCCAAGATAACATACTAAGTAAAGCAACTGCTAATCCCTGGCATTTCTTTTTAAACTCCAAGAGTAGGATATGCATCTTTCCTGACTTTTACAGATAGATTTTAAGAAAGCCAAAGGAATTGCTCTGTATGACTACTACCAGTCAGCCACAGTATGGTGTGCAGCACTTCGGACAGTGTTAGGCCAATGTCGGACTTATCCACATTCCTGGAAACTTTCATAAATAAATAGCATTAAAGAGACATCACAACTTAAGGTCAAGATAATTCTACTTGTTCAACAATTCACTGACAAATTACTTGACCATTTGCCTTCTTAACTGGACATACAAAATGTGCATCAGAAGAAGAGAAAGAACATACAAGGAACCTAAAACAATCTTTATATAACCTTATGAGTGTAAAAAACAGACAGACAAGGGCTACACTGCACTATTCTGTTCACAACAATTAAAGGCAAGTTCCATTACTGCTGTGCTAGGTGAGAGGTTTTTGTAGACCATCCTGGAGAGATTTCACATATTTTATTAAAATAATTAGGTTAACTATATCGACTCTTCAGTATATCTGGTAATCCACTGCTCATTTCCCACTGGTAGATCTGAGAATAAAAGTCTAAAAACATTCCAAAGAGAAGTGGTCCCAGTACAGATCCCAGGGATACATCACAACTAATCCTTGTTGGGTTAGTAGGTAACCTCCACCCCTAGCACGCTGCCTCCTTCAGCTTAACCACCGTTTTACCTAATGAAAAACAAATGAACTGCCATTTGTTGTTTTTATGCTCTCAGTTATTCTCTTATGTGGACATTGGTTGAAATGCACATGAACTGCCACTTGTTTTTATTCCCTGTTATTCTCTTATGTGGACATTCTCTCACTCATCTCAGTGGGAAAGATGTGGGTAAGTTTATCTATATTAATGACTACTACTAAAAAGCCAGGTATAACAGCATGCACTAGGTCATGGTACATGCTCAGCCTTATCAAGTAGTATATTGCTTTGTAGCCAGAATATTAGATGCACTTATAATTGTACATGTCTGTGGACCAGCACTATTGTTCAGAAGTGATCACGTCAACGGTTTCAGAAGGAATGTCACAAAATACAAAAAAAAAAAAAAAAAAAAAAAAAAAAAAAAAATTCAGCAAAAATGCTGTTAATGGTGTCACAATAAAAGTGGGAAAAAAACTGTTACAGCAGGCCAACTTTAGTAGAGGTCACCATTCCTAAATGCTGTCACAGGAAGGCCCTAGTCCCTCAGGCATGCCATATACTCTGGTAGCCAGAAAGAGCAGCTCTCCAATCTGTGATAAGTAGGTGATGTTAACAGCTTAGCAGATCATACATTTAAGGCTCTACTATCCACATAAGTAATGAGAAAATGTCAAAGGACAGTTTGACTTAAAAAGTGGGCTGGTGTGGTAACTTCACCAAGCACATGACAGAATCTGAGAAGCAAGTGGCTTTTTCCAGCTTCATTAATCTTTCTGGTGCACTGACAGCATCCAAACATGGCAATTTAACAGATTTGCTGACACACGCTTGTAATTTTTACTAAAACTGTTCTTATGCCACAACTGTGTCTTTAAGAATAAGGCATGTTAAAAGAGAACTGATTACAGCAAAACTAGCCAATCAGTATTTTGCATTACAAGTCATTTGAATGTCCCAGGAAATTATTAAAATACACAAAGAACAGCAACTGAGAAACTGTTGAAAATGAACTTCAACTTAACCACCCTGCATTTACTGATCTAAGACAGCTAAAGAACTGTAACCAATTTAAAGACTTTAAGGGTAAAAATACATTCACTATAGAAAGCCAAAGATGGGAAAATAAAAAGTACAGTTGTGTACCTACCATAAATGTAGATGTTAGAGTGTATTCACTGTTGCAGTCATTACACTTGGGTTATCCTGCTGGCAGGCTACCCACAGTCGGCCTGAATTCCAAAGTCCTGGTCAGGCATCGGTTGCTGTCGCCTCTTCCCCGACGTCAGTGTGCCAGGGGTATAAAAGATGCAGCTGACACCATTTTCTTCAGTTTTTCTTGCCCCAGATGTCAGGTGCCCCCAAAAGTGTAGGCTAAAAAACATTGCTTATGAAAAGCATGCACTAATATAAACATTACCTTCATCTACAAGCAAATACACCACATAGGTTGTATAGAATAGAGAGGTACAGATAAGTCCCAGCAAAGAAAGGGGGATGGTGGGTGGGTAACCTGGACTGCAACAGTGAATGCACTCCAACATCTACATTTATGGTAGGTGCACAACTGTACAATGTTCATCGTGTTTCACTGTTGCAGTCATTACACTTGGGCTGAATCCCAAAGCTGAGGTTGGGCGGCTGGGTCTAACTAGAATTAGGAGTGGCAAAGCCTGCTCTGGATTTACAGTAAAGAGGTAAGTGGTAGTGCTTAGTAAAAGTGTGCACTGAAGTCCAAGTTGCAGCCTCCAAAATATCCTTGGTTGGTACTCCTGTGAGGAAGGGCTGCTGAGGTGGCTGCTGCCATGGTAGAATGTGGTCTAATGCCTTTAGGCACTTATTTGCCATGTTGTGAATAGCAGAAACGAATGCAGTGTTCTATCCATTTTGAAATAGTCTGCTTTGAGATAGCCTTTCCTTGTGATCCAGCAGCATATGCCACTAAAAGTTGCTCAGTCTTTCTGAAAGCTTTAGTTTTGTCCAAGTAGAAGCATAGCTGTCTGTGCATGTCCAAAGAATTCAGAAGTCTCTCCCCTTTATTCTGTGGGTTTGGGTAAAAAGTAGGCAAATGAATGGTTTAAGAGCCACACTGGACACTACCTTAGGCATAAATGCTGGGTTTGTCCTTAGAGAAACCTTGTCCGGATGGAAGATAATAAAAGGTTCCACCAGCCCTTAATGCCTGTAACTCTGAGACTCTTCTTGCTGAAGTTATTGCTAGGAGTAGAGCTGTTTTCCATAATAAGAATTTTATCTCAGCTGTATTGGCTGGCTCAAAAGGAGGCAGTGTGAGTTTTTCCAAGACAAAATTGAGGTCCCATGCAGGTACAATTTCTTAGTAATTGGGTGGGTTTGTGGGCCGAAGATAAAATGTGAATAACTTCGGGTCTAAGTTGTGATTTCTGACTAAAAGTCGGAAGTGGAGGGAGCCAAGCTGTTAATTTCAAAGTGTAGAAGGGACTGGTGTTGTGGAGTCCCGACTGATGAATCAGTAGGTCGGAGTTAGATCCAAAACCAAAAGGACCGTCCAAGAGCATGTTTCTTTAGGTAGGGAACCATACCTGGCTTGAGGCCAGTCTTGGGAGCAATTAGTATCATTGTGGACCCCAATTGGGGAAGCTTTCTGGATGACTTTGGGGAGGAGTGGAACCAGGAGGAAGGCATAAAGTAGTCCTGTTGGCCAAAGGTTGGGCTAGAGCATCCGTAGCTGCACTCCCAGCTGGCGTGGAGTCAAGGAAAAGAACCTTTTGCACTTTGTGTTTGTGGTGTTGCAAACAGGTGCATGCACGGAGTCCCCATCTTCTGAAAACCTGAGCTGCTACTGTTTCCAGTTAGTTCAGGGACCACTCGTGAGGAGAGAGAATCGTCCTGCTTAATCTGTCTGCCAAAATATTGGATTTCCCTGGAATGTAGGTAGCTACCCAAAGCGGTTGGTAGCTACAGCCCATTCCACACACCCTCATGTACCTCTCTGCAAAGGGTAAGATCTGGTCCCTCCTTGTTTGTTTAGATACCAGACCACCCGACATGTTGTCTGCGTGGATGGCTGATAATGCCTTGAGGGAGAAACTTGTGGAGGCCTGTAGGGACAGAAGTACAGCCCTCATTTCCAATACATTGATATGGAGAAAGGTTTAGATCTGGAAGCCAAGAACCCTGAACTAACCTGCCCAGACAATGCCCCCCACCCTGTCTGGGAGGCATCCCGTTGTCCAGAGGTGGCCACGGAGGAGGGATAACAAAAGGTCTTCCCTGATTCAGATTGGATGACTGAAGCCATATGCCGGAGAGTCCCGTTCTACCCGTTCTGTAATCAGTAGAGATGATTGATTGGGGGAGATTCTGAGAAAAGACCATTGTGTGCGATAACAGCCACTGAAAGAATCCTCATGTACAATCTTGCCAAGTGGAACTAGGAGAACCGTGGCAGACCTTCCAGGAACCCTAAAAGTTGCAGGAGCCATCCTGGCTGGGAGCTTTGGATCTTGGAAGCAGGCTTGGACTTGACCTTGTAAAAAGTTTGAATCCTTTCGATAGGAAGTAGAGTAGCATCAATTTTGAGTCTATCTCTGCTCCTATAAGATCTTATAAGCTGAGAGGGCAGCAAGACAGACTTTGACCAATTGAATGTAATTCCCAGAGGCTTTCCCAGGGAGATGGTGGCTTTGAGGAGGTTGTCTATTAGTAGATACCTGGTGGTGAGTCAGGGTAGCCAGTCGTCCAGATAGGGAAACACTTGGAATCCGAGACTCCTCAGGTGAGCAGTCACTACTGCCAAACACTTGAGTGAGATTACCCTGGGGAGCTGTGGTGAGACACAAAGGGCAGTGCACAAAAGGTAGAATGACTGTCTCCCAGGCTGGAAAGCCTTGAGATACCTCCTGGGCCTGATGTATGGCAATTTATCATGATAATAAGTCCTTGAGAGATCTATGGAGCACATCCAAACATCCTTCTCCAACAATGGGAGAATGGATTGTAAAAGTCAACCATTCGAATTTGGACTTCATGTGACGGACTGGTTTGGTTTTGCTGAGATCAATATTGGTCTCAGGTCCCCTGTCTTTTTGGCACTCAAAAAAGAACGCCTTGGAAGTAATTTCGGATCCGATCTGGTCTGTGGGACAGGTTTGGATGACTCACTTTCAGCAGCTTTGGCTTCTGCGGCTCGCGATTTCCCTTTGACTGGGTGCTGGGTCCGGGATTTTTTGGGCCGGTGCTGGGGTAGTGTGTGAAGGGAATGGTGCCAACCTCGGCAATAATCCGAAGCACCCACATCTGTCCTGAGTGATAGACTCCCAGGCTTTTAGGTGCTTGGCAAAAGCGGCACCCGACTGGCTCTGGAGCAGCACAGCAGGCAATCCCTCATGAAGTGTGGGAGGCTGAAGAGCCAGAAAGGACTCGCCCAGTCTCCAAGTGCGGGGCCCTCTGCCGCCTCCTGGGGCCCCGGCGTCTCCCAGAAAAAATTCCCCGTCGTCTGCCTCTGGAAGGGAATCTTCCTGCTGTTGAGGAAAAAACTTCCACGTGATTTGCGGAACCACATCTTCCCTCCTCCTTTAGCCTTGGGATAAGGCGAAAGGAAGTGGAATAACTTGATGCACCCTCGGCAGATAAAGTTTTCCCTCTTGCTCTGGCTAGCTGGGTAAAATTGTCTTTACCTTAGGTCCAAACAAAGAGGACCCATCAAAGGGAAATGATAGAAGAGGAAGACTTGAAGGCCTCCTTGAGAAATGACACAAAGCGGAGCCAGGCTGGTCTCCATTAGAGCCACGCCTGTGCCTGCCGCTCTGCCCGCCCCTTGACGCATATGAAATGAGCCTCATGGGCCGAGTTAGAAATGAGGTGGGATAGCCAACTGAGCTAACCGACTGGGCTAGCTGCTCAGGTAGGTTACCTGAGAGGGAATCTGTCAGCTCCTTGACCAGATCCCTCTGTAGCCTGGTAAAATGTGCCAAATAATTCAGGGACCGTAGTGTAAGGGCAGCTGAAGTCAGGGTGCGCTTCCGTGCAGTCCATGCTCCTAGACTCCTTATTAGGAGGATGGACGGACGTTGAAGCCTCTGCCCGTCCTGTTGTGTAGCAGATGCCACCACCATGGCATCTACAGCCACGCCTTTTGTCAAGAACTCCTTCTCGGTGGGGCAGACAAAAATTTGTTAGAGGCGAGAAGGCACTGGTTCCACAGTATCTGGATGTTCCCAGCCCTCGACAAACCAAATCCAGGAGCTCGTCAAGGCGGAGACACCCAGGAGGCGGAGGGCTGAGCCCCAAAGGCCTTGAGAAGCACTGACTCATCAGCAGAGGGGTTTGGATATCCAGCCGCCTCGTTCGCTTAAGGATCTCTAAAATGTCTGCGAATGAGACATCATCCGAGGACGACTTTGGGGACCCTCCATCATCAAGATCAGTGTCCGATGTAAGAGTGACTCGGGGAGTCCACGTGCTTCCTCTTGCGATCTCTTCCTTGGGGCTCCTCTGAAGTCAACTCAAGAACCCTCAGGAGGAGGGAACCCCCAGTGGGGTAACCTCAGGCCCGGGGCTCCGCTGTCTAGGGACAGGAACTGCCAAAGACCAGTCTCCACGCCCAGGGAAGGTGCCGGTAAAGCCGAGAGATGGCGAAGAAGACTTGGCTAAGGCACTCCTCATAGCTTTGAAAGCCGGACCCCAGAATCCTGGGAGTGTCCGGTCCCCGAGCCATGATAGCAGACGGAAGTCCGCAGTCAAGCACCGAGAGGGAGGCTGGAACCGACAGCATAGGTCCTGAAACGTCACCCCAGCGTCCGGCCGAAGAAGTCCGCGTGCGGCAAACTCGGACCCAAGGCGGGGTTGAGTAAGGGTCGGAGCCGACCCTAGGATCTCCACCGCCCAACAGCACCTGCTCGGCGGAGCCAAGCGGTCGGAGGAGGAATGGCAATGGAATGGCTATCAGCTCAAGCCAATTGGGTCGGAGCGAAACAAATTTTGAAAGACTGGGGACTGGAACAGTCTTTGGAGCACCCTGTCTATGTCCGAATCTGACATCCTCGATGACCTAGAGGAGACTGAACGGGTTCGAGTTGGCCTCTCCAACGGCCCCAAGGGCTAGGGGACCGGCTCGGCGACTCGATAACTATCGGCGCGAAGGAATACCCAAACCAGTTTCCATCGGTGCCGAGGAGGACTTAGGTGCCGAGGAGGAAGTGTCTGAGCGGACAACCTTCATCGGCTCGAGACCAGTGGAGCCGATGAAGGTGACCCGCCTCGATGCCCCAGCCATCGGCTCCGAAGCCAGAGGAGTCGAGACTGGAGGCATCGGGCAGACCGTTCCGCCCTCGGCTCAAGTCCTTGGAGCCGAAGGAGAAGCCTGCCTATGTCTTTTGGCGGTCGGGTCCGGCGGACTGGTCGGAGCCGACGCCCTTTCTTTAGCAGGAGAAGGAGAGGATGCTAAAGCTTCTTCAAAGAGAGTTTTATAAGGCCTTTCAATATAAGCTTATTTTTCCTCTCTTGGAGGACCCTCGAGGAAAAAGCGTGACACACGCTGCAGGACTCCTGCAAATATTTGGCGCCCAAACAATATACACAGAGAGAGTGGTCATCCGTGATAGACATTTTAAAACTACATTTAGTGCATTTCTTGAAGCCCGAAGGCCTAGGAGCCTGAGACATTATAAGTAAAACTGAGTAACTCTCTCACAGACAAAACTTTGTTGGAATAGACTGACCCTACAAAGATTAACTTGCCGTTCACAATGATAGCCCGCAATTAAAATAAAGGCCAACTGCAGTGAATAAATGTATAAAGGAATCCAAGAACCCCTAAGGTTCAAAAGGGATTAACCAACAGGAAAGGCCCTATGGATGAAGGGAGCCTGTAACCAGAACAAACACCAATCACACACAAATTTTCCACAAAAAGTTTCCAAAACACACACAAGCACAGAGTAGCTGTTAAAACAGCTTTTTGTTAAAGAATTAGCAAATTTCTGACAGAAAAAGTTAGTGAAAAGACACTACTTAGCTCAGCCAGCTCGAGACCACGTCTTTGCTAGTTAGCGGCAAACGAGATCTGGGGGACTGGTAGTGGTGCATCCTGGGATATAGTAAGCTCAGCCAATAAGAGACTTCACTCTTTGGCATAAGCGTGCCGAGTCGGAGCCGAGGGATCGGCTCCGAACCCATCAGTCAGAATGTAGGCGAGATAGGATCACATAACATCCACCGTTTTTACCTAATGAAAAACAAATGAACTGCCATTTGTTGTTTTTATGCTCTCAATTATTCTCTTATCTGGACATTGGTTGAAATGCACATGAACTGCCACTTGTTTTTATTCCCTGTTATTCTCTTATGTGGACATTCTCTCACTCATCTCAGTGGGAAAGATGTGGATAAGTTTATCTACATTAATGACTACTACTAAAAAGCCAGGTATAACAGCATGCACTAGGTCATGGTACATGCTCAGCCTTATCAAGTAGTATATTGCTTTGTAGCCAGAATATTAGATGCACTTATAATTGTACATGTCTGTGGACCAGCACTATAATTCATTGTTCAGAAGTGATCACGTCAACGGTTTCAGAAGGAATGTCACAAAATACAAAAAAAAAAAAAAAAAAAAAAATTCAGCAAAAATGCTGTTAATGGTGTCACAATAAAAGTGGAAAAAAACTTTTACAGCAGGCCAACTTTAGTAGAGGTCACCATTCCTAAATGCTGTCACAGGAAGGCCCTAGTCCCTCAGGCATGCCATATACTCTGGTAGCCAGAAAGAGCAGCTCTCCAATCTGTGTTAAGTAGGTGATGTTAACAGCTTAGCAGATCATACATTTAAGGCTCTACTATCCACATAAGTAATGAGAAAATGTCAAAGGACAGTTTGACTTAAAAAGTGGGCTGGTGTGGTAACTTCACCAAGCACACGACAGAATCTGAGAAGCAAGTGGCTTTTTCCAGCTTCATTAATCTTTCTGATGCACTGACAGCATCCAAACATGGCAATTTAACAGATTTGCTGACACAGGCTTGTAATTTTTACTAAAACTGTTCTTATGCCACAACTGTGTCTTTAAGAATAAGGCATGTTAAAAGAGAACCGATTAGAGCAAAACTAGCCAATCAGTATTTTGCATTACAAGTCATTTGAATGTCCCAGGAAATTATTAAAATACACAAAGAACAGCAACTGAGAAACTGTTGAAAATGAACTTCAACTTAACCACCCTGCATTTACTGATCTAAGACAGCTAAAGAACTGTAACCAATTTAAAGACTTTAAGGGTAAAAATACATTCACTATAGAAAGCCAAAGATGGGAAAATAAAAAGTACAGTTGTGTACCTACCATAAATGTAGATGTTCGAGTGTATTCACTGTTGCAGTCATTACACTTGGGTTATCCTGCTGGCAGGCTACCCACAGTCGGCCTGAATTCCAAAGTCCTGGTCCGGCATCGGTTGCTGTCGCCTCTTCCCCGTCAGTGTGCCAGGGGTATAAAAGATGCAGCTGACACCATTTTCTTCAGTTTTTCTTGCCCCAGATGTCAGGTGCCCCCAAAAGTGTAGGCTAAAAAACATTGCTTATGAAAAGCATGCACTAAAATAAACATTACCTTCATCTACAAGCAAATATACCACATAGGTTGTATAGAACAGAGAGGTACAGATAAGTCCCAGCAAAGAAAGGGGGATGGTGGGTGGGTAACCTGGACTGCAACAGTGAATGTACTTGAACATCTACATTTATGGTAGGTGCACAACTGTACTATGTTCATCGTGTTTCACTGTTGCAGTCATTACACTTGGGTTGAATCCCAAAGCTGAGGTTGGGCGGCTGGGTCTAAATAGAATTAGGAGTGGCAAAGCCTGCTCTGGATTTAGAGTAAAGAGGTAAGTGGTAGTGCTTAGTAAAAGTGTGCACTGAAGTCCAAGTTGCAGCCTCCAAAATATCCTTGGTTGGTACTCCTCTGAGGAAGGCTGCTGAGGTGGCTGCTGCCCTGGTAGAATGTGGTCTAATGCCTTTAGGCACTTATTTGCCATGTTGTGAATAGCAGAAACGAATGCAGTGTTCTATCCATTTTGAGATAGCCTTTTCTTGTGATCCTGCAGCATATGCCACTAAAAGTTGCTCAGTCTTTCTGAAAGCTTTAGTTTTGTCCAAGTAGAAGCATAGCTGTCTGTGTATGTCCAAAGAATTCAGAAGTCTCTCCCCTTTATTCTGTGGGTTTGGGTAAAAAGTAGGCAAATGAATGGTTTGGTTAAGAGCCACACTGGACACTACCTTAGGCATAAATGTTGGGTTTGTCCTTAGAGAAACCCTCTCCGGATGGAAGATAATAAAAGGTTCCACAGCCATTAATGCCTGTAACTCTGAGACTCTTCTTGCTGAAGTTATTGCTAAGAGTAGAGCTGTTTTCCATAATAAGAATTTTATCTCAGCTGTATTGGCTTGCTCAAAAGGAGGCAGTGTGAGTTTTTCCAAGACAAAATTGAGGTCCCATGCAGGTATTGGTGCTCTCCTTGGAGGTCTTATGTTTTTGGCACCCCTGAGGTACTGCCTAAGCAATGGATGTGAAAAAATAGGTGGGTCCGTATTGTAATGAGCTGAAATGGCAGAGGCATGGATCTTAATTGATGAGAAGGATAGGCCTTTGTCCAGCATCTCAGATATTGTAAAATCTGAGGAATATTTGGAACACGCGTGTCAATTCCTTGTGCCTGGTTCCAAGCACAGAATCTCTTCCATTTTTCTGCATAAGATTTTCTGGTGCTGGGACTCCTGGCCTCCAAAATAACATCCATAACCGCTTTAGACAGAGGTGTATTCTTAACGGTTACACTATCCGCCATGCAGCTAGATTTAGGGTTCTGAGTTGGCTGTGCAGGATCTGATTGTTTTGTTGGGTCAGTAAATGAGGAATTTGAGGCAATGTCCAGGCTGGGCCTTGAGACAAGCTCCTTAGGATTGGGTACCAGTGTTGGCATGGCCAATCCGGGGCAATCAGTATCATTTGTGGCTTCTCTTGTCTGACCTTTAGGAGTACCTTGGAGAGGAGAGGCAGTGGAGGAAAGGCATATACTTTAAGGTTGTTCCAGCTGAATGACAAAGCATCCACTTTCCATGCTTGTTTGTGATAAGTCCTTGTGCAGAATCTCTGAAGTTGGCAGTTGTGAGGGGAGGCAAAAAGATCTATGTTTGGGCATCCCCATTTCCTTGTTATCATGTTGAAGATTTGTGGATCTAATTTCCACTCATGAGGATCCATGAGGTTTCTGCTTAGTTCGTCTGCCAGAGCATTTGTTTTTCCTGGCAGGAATTGTGCTTGCAGGTGTACTTGGTAAGTCAATGCTGTGTTCCACAAAATCATGGCTTGTCTGCAGAGGGGGTAAGAATGTGTGCCCCCTTGCTTATGTATCACATGCCTGTGGTGTTGTCCGACTTTATCAGCAGCTGTCCTGGATGAAGTAGGTCCTTGAAGGCTGTCAGGGCATTTTGTACAGCTAGCTGATGTGAAGATGCCTTTGGCTTGCGGGCCATGTGCACTGAATACATTTTCCTGCCATGTGGGCCCCCCAGGCATAATCTGATCCATCTGTTGTTAGTGTTTGCCTGGCTGTGGGTAAAGTGAATGGTTGTCCCTTGTTGTGGTGACAGGCCTGTGCCCATCATCGACACTCCTGTTGCAGGCAGGGAATGAGTGAAATTAATGATTCCAGGCTGTGGCAATGTTGAGTCCAAACACTTTTTAGATACCATTGTATTTTCCTCATATGCAGTCTTGCATATGGAATTAGCAGAATGCAGGATGCCATGTAGCCCAGAGCCTGCAGAATTTTTCTTGCAGATAACTGGGTCTTTGTTGCCAAGCTTTCGAAGTAAGAAGTCAGTTGCCTTTGTTTGTCTGGCGTGAGATAAGCCATCTGGGCAGTTGTATTTAAGCTTGCACCCAGGAATATTATCTCTTGAGAGGGTACTAGTTTTGATTTCTTTTCGTTTACTGTGTACCCTAGGCAAATTAGTAATGTTTTTACAAACATCAGATGCTTTAGTAAAATGTCTTTGGTCTCTGCTTGAATAAGGCAGTCGTCCAAGTAGAGATATATTTGAATTCCTCTTTGTCTGTAAAATGCAATTACTGGTGCCAGGCATTTTGTGAAGACCCTGGGCGCAGTAGATAAGCCACAGGGCAGTGCAGAGAATTGAGCCAGCTATGAATCTGAGGTATTTTCTGCAAGATTGTCTGATTGGGACATGCAGGTATGCCTCTTTGAGGTCCAAAGTTACAAGCCAAGCCTTCTTGCCCAGCATGGGCAGAAGCTGCTGCAGAGTCAACATTTTGAATTTTGGAACGTCCAGAAAAGTATTTAGAATAGACAGGTCCAGAATTGGTCTACATGCTTTGTCCTTTCTTGGTACTAAGAAAAGTCTTGAGTAAAATCCTTGTCCATGCTCTTGTTGTGGCACTGGCTGAACAGCCTTCATGTCCATAAGAGATGAAACTTGTTTTTGTGCCTCTGCCCATCGATTGTGTGGCATGTCTGGCATACCTTTTGCCTTTGGAAGGGTGTGAAAGTGGAACCTGTAGCCCTGAGAGACTATATTTAAGACCCATTTGTCCTGGCGGAGCATGTGCCAATTTTGTAAAATAAAGTGCTAGCTTTCCCCCTAAGGGTGCTGCCAAAAGATAAATGCTTGGCATTGGCGGAGGGAAGTCACTGGGACTGTTTCCTATATGGCTGTGATTTGTCTTCTCCGCTTTTGGAGGTAGAAGCACCCCATTGTTTGGGCCTGTATGAGCCCTGGGGCTGTAGTCTGCCTCTAGGGCGTCTGTATCTGCCTCTTTGTGGCCTGTCTGACACGGGAAAGGACCAATTCTTAGAAGGCCAGCTCCTGCTAAATCTGGGTGGCTGTACCTGTAAGAAATCCTTTACTGTCTGCATACATTTAGCTTTATCCTCCATTTTCTTCAACACCTCCTCTGCCTTAACACCAAACAAAGTATTATGCTGTAATGGAGCATCCAATAATTTTGCTTTAACATGATCAGGCAGAGTCTGTTCCTTTAACCAAGTATGCCTTCTAATGACAGAACCTGTAACAGCGGCCCTGCAAGAGGCCTCCAGTGAATCAAAACCACATTGCAAAATATGCTTTCCCACTTGTTCAGCTGCATGCAATAAATCCTGCATTTCCTTGTTCTCAGAACATTCAGAATTTGTCAACATTTTCTGTTTTAGCAGAGACATTAAGTATTGCTGATATTTAAGCATATGAAACTGACAATTTAAAGCCCTTACAGCCAAGGCAGCAGAAGTGTAAACTTTTTTCCCCCATCTGTCCAGTGCCCCTGAATCTCTATCTGAGGGGACAAGGTTTTTTGCAGTAGAGACTTTGACCCCTTTGGGACCCTGAGATATAGTTTTTGGGTTAGCAGCAGGGTTTTTATATAGAAATTTATGAGAATCTGGAACTCTGTAGTATCTGTCTGGCTTAACAGGTGCAGGAGGTAGAGTCGGGAGACAGGCCGGACAATGAAAATACATCATCTACAATGTCTAGAACAGGTGCAATAGCAAGAGGTCTGTGCTGAGGTAGTAAAAGAAAGTCTCTGAGCCTTTTCTTAGATTCTGAGTAATCTTGGCTCTCCCAGTGGAAATGCTCCCTCATGGTATGCAGGGTTTTCCCAAAGGAATAATCCTCAGGAGGAGAAGCTGAAGGAATAGATTCTTCAGCATCAGAATCCTCACAGGGAGGAATAGAGTATCCCTGTTTTGAAGAGGAGTCAGAAGAAATGGAAACCTGATCAGAGGAATCATATTCAGTGTCTTGCCTAGGCCTCTTATCAGGAGGGGGATGGGAACCCCTGATCAAAGTAATTAGTTCTTCGGCCATTTTCAGCATCTGTTTCTTAGGCATGAAAGTCTGTCCTGGAGAATGCTGTACTTGTTTCCTTGTCTTTAAAGCTGTTTTAGTCTTTGTTTTGGATGCTGAAGTTGGCTTAATATAAAGCTGTGTAGGTCTGAAAACACCCTCAGAAGCAGATGCCTGCTCAGCGGCTCCGGACCCATCTGAGGGATTAGTTTCCGAAGGCCCAATACCTTGAGTATCCAAGAAGCCTAGTTGTCTCCATGTGGGAGTCAGAGGTGGCCTGTGGCTCTGAGGTAGCGGGTGTCAGGGGCTGCGAAAGCGCCTCACTGAGAACCAGTGACTGGCCTAGAAGAGGCTTCGTCGTCGGTTTTGGACCTCGTATGCCTGTCCTTTTCTTTTTCCTTGCACTATTTATGAACTCCGGTCGTCAGCTGTTCTGATGGCATTATATAGTTAAACCTTCGGCCAAAGTAATGAAATGCAAAATCGTACTGACGCTTAGTAGTGCGTTGGTTAAATCTAGCACAAAACCGACAACCAGCAAAGTCGTGGTCAGGGCCTAGGCAACAAATACAGTAAGAATGAAAATCCTTATGAAGTATTTGTTTTCTACAAGAAATACAATTGTTAACTTTTTCTGACATCGGTCTGGAGCAAGAAAAAAGTTTCCCCAATGGGGTACTTAGCTTTACTGAAGACTTCGGATCTGAAATTCAATTTCGAAAATCTCAGGAGTTGGCCGACCGGCACTTGCAAACTGCTTTTGCTTTGGGCACCGAGCGGCAAGAAAGACAGAAGAAAATGGCGTCGGCTGCATCTTATATACCCCTGGCGCACTGACGTCAGGGAAGAGGTGACAGCAACCAACGCCAGACCAGGAATTTGGAATTCAGGCCGACTGTGGGTAGCCTGCCAGCAGGATAACCCAAGTGTAATGACTGTAACAGTGAAACACGATGAACATCATGAAATGTTACCACACCAAAGCTTAATGCAAGTAGGCAACAGTTAATTAACAAATTTATGGTGACAGAGACTTTGTTTCTTAGATGCTTCCTCAAAACTCAGCTTGTAATGGGCTGAGAGTCATGCATTAATTTTCTACCTATACGGATGCCTGCTGGGGAAGGGATTTGTAATCCACCCATTAGGAACTCCGTCATTGATGGAAGGATGCAGGCAATATAACAGGGCCGAGTCAGCTTCCTTAATTCTGACTATCACATGATTATTGGAAATTAAATTTTATTTCTCATTTCTGCTGACTGAATGTTTCACAAAAAAAGTTATGAAAAAACGTCTTACCTCATGGAATCATTGGTTCCAGTTGTCCAGATATCAGTACCTAGTACATCACAGATTGGATCTTCTCTAGTCCCATTCTAAAACGAAAGGGGAAAACATGAACTTCAAATGTCAGTAACTGCTCAGTTATTAATAATATGCCTATATGAAGTTTACAGACCTTTTGCACAACTATTATAACACAGCAACCAACACAGGATGGTTTATACCCTGGCTGTATTTAAAAATGATTGAACAAATGTGTAACGAAACGTATAACAGGATGCATATTTAGATCTTGCCTAATTTTTCCAAGCAGTCTGTCTTCAACTACTCCAATATTAACTGGTGACGGGTGTACATTAGTATGTCAGAACAGAGCAAGTGACAGTAGGCATATGCTATGCAGAAAAAATCTCAAGTACTTTAAAATTCTTCTACAGTAGAGTATGTAGAGAGTTGATTATCCAAACTAATTGGAACCTAAGGCAGTTCGGATAATCAAACTGTTTCGATGGATAATCAAACATAAAATTGAACTGGATAAAAAACTTCTAAAAATGTTTTTGATTAACATTAAACAGCAAAAATAAAACAAATATACTGTAAGCACAAAACTGTATGGTATATTATTGTAGTACAAGCTCAAAAACACTCAAGCAAATACATATAACGTTTACATATTCAGACTTTTATGATTTTTCTACTTGAAAAGTTTGGAAGGCTGTGTTCAGATAATTGACGTTTGGATAATAGACTCTCTACTGTAATTAATTTTCCTTAGGTCAGATAAGGGGAGCTTCAGACACTGCTCACTTACAAGATACTTCCAAACCATACTGAGTAGGGAACAAAGTCCCCAGCTCAAAATGTAATGCCGATGCAAAGCTCAGTGGGATAAAATTGTCACAAACCAAAGCCTATGCCATTCACGCAACCAGACAGAACACTTATCTACACAGAGGTAACGTCGTCGAGACAGTTACTCCTCTCAATGTTTCTGTAATATATGCCTGCTTTCAAAGCCTCACTGTGGACAGCAAAAACGGGTAAATGCCCTTAATAAATAATGCAAGCTACAGAAATGAAACTGAAAAGGAGGGTCTGCGGAGACAATATTAAAAAAATGCACTTCTTTCCGAGACAGTAAAGATATATAAAGGTACTTCACTATAACTAACTGTTTGAACAGTAGGATCAACGATGCAGAAAACTGCTCAACCAAAAGGTAGACATTAGTTGCCAAATGCCAGTGCCAGATGTTACAACATTTAGATATGCATAAGATGACTGGCTAGAATATTTTTAAACTGCTTTATTAATTTGTTAAATGGGAAAGCTCAATGGACATGGTCCTTTTTCGAGGACGACCCAAGGAGCACTGTCTGGTTAAGTGACTTGGTAAGAGTCGCAAAATAGGCAAATGAAAGTTGAGGGAATTAAAACTAAACTTTTGTAACAGCTGTATGAACGTTCTCACCATTATTTCTGAATGAATTATTTCTTAACATTCGTTTTTGTTCTGATCTCTGCTGTACCCTGTTCTAACTTCTGGGGCAATTTCCCCCGGGCCTCCGTTGAAATAGGGCAACTGCCCAGTCGGACTATCCCATAAACAAACATCAAATAAACTGAGCTACAAGAAACTGCTTGTAAACAGCTTATAGCCTTAATCCTGTGTGCTAACTGCCACAGTTTCACTGTGGCCAGTAGATGGCAACTTAGCTGTAAGAGTGCACTATCTGCCCAATTATGCTGTGTGTGTGTTAAGGATGAAGTAATATCTACAGCATCAACAAATGCTTTTGCAGTCACTCCAGGGCCATAATAGGATAAAGCCCTGACTACAACCCAGGCAACCTGAGCTTGATTAGTGGCTCAGGCATTTGGCAGAGTTGACAGGGAGGGTGGACTTTCCTATCCTGGGGAGGAGGGTATGTGCAGACATCACTCCAGCTCAGTTCTAGAGGAGGCTCGAGCTTAGGGAGGTTTGATATCAGGCTGGGGCTAGGATAAATGGGTGAAGCACAACATAATTTTCTAAGTCCATCCAGTCCTGGCTTGTGCTAAGCAAGCAGGGGAGGGGGATAGGCCAGCAAAAATTCCCAGACCCCATGGATGACTGATCCTCGGCCCACACCTCTGCTGAGTGAAAATATGAACTCATAAGTTGAGCCCCAACATGGAAGGTAGACAGGCTTAGTGGATGGGGAGGGAAAACTTTAACAGGTTCTGGATGGAAAAAAATGCTCTTGTGGAAGGCAGATAATCCTTTCTACTTCATCTCAGCAAAAGGAAATTCACAGCAAGGTATGTGACAATAGTAAGAACAACAGATTCTATCAATTTCTCCTACACACTGATGAGGTGATGAGGAAAAATAATACAGAACACAACTGTAGGGTACAGTAGGGAACTATTATTAACCAATCACTGCAATGACATGAAGCCCATTGTGGCAATGGTCTTATTTGTACACCTACTGTTAACCTAATTGCATTATGTTTATCATTAGAATCACTACTGCAGAAACATACACAAGTTTAATAAAACTGTGTACTATATGCTTAGCTCCAAAATTGTCCAGATGTTCCAAGTATGCCCTGCAGGACAGCTGTAGTGAATCAGTCTTCCTCTACGTTAGTCAACTAATGCTTGTTTAGACTTATGATTTAGTGCTGTGCAACTTTCTGGGGACCAAAAAATGATTACTTATACAGGGCTATATTGCTTAGTTGATTCATACAGGGCTATATTGCTTAGTCGATTTGATATTTCGTTGCAATATTTTTGGGCAACAAATCTAGATGATCAGTTTTATAATGTGCTTTCAGTTTCAGAGGTATCAAAACAGATGAAAATTGATTCCGGTGTTTCAGGTCAGTTACCAGTAATGCAGTCCCCTTTTTCTGTAACATTTCATATACTGAAAGACATCACTTTCTGAGGCAAAGTAGTACTGTTTTTATTAACAAAACATTATTTCATGAAATGTATTCAACCTATGAGAAAAACTACACATTTATACCAAAGTCTTAAGATATTTGGTTTATGAAGGATGTGAATTTTAACAAAAAAAATGAACAATTTGAAAGTTAAAACATGGGATGCATCTCAACTGCATTTCTGAAAATGTAACAAAAACAAACTCTCGCTCTTTTCTCACACACTGCTCCAATGGAACACGCCACTTCTGACAAGATATGCCACCTCAGACTGTGAAATCAGCAATGTAACAGCAGAAGTTTGTTGTCAGAGATGTATGCTTCCCCATTAAAGGCATTTTAATGGTTATTTAAAAGTGGCCATATGACTGCCTTTTGCATTCACACAAAATTTGCCCCATCAAAAGAAAAAAAAAACAGCCACATTCTGTATGTCCAATGTCTCAAACAGACAACAGCGATAGATAACTATTTCATTGTGTTGCTGTTAGACACTACCCCTATGACATATGAATGATTATTCAGTGACCTATAACTGACCTACACTGCTAAACAGCATGCTTCTTTAATCCCTACCACTAAAATTAGCCAATTCCATCTACAACTCTGAGGTTTGTTTGTACGAAAACCAAACTGCTAACTATTTATGACCCACAACAGTATATTTCAGTTGATTGCTCACAAACTCACACTCCATTCTCAGTAAGATGCTGCCTGAGGGAGGGCGCTGGCAAGGTGTGAATGGTCATAGGACACAGTGGCCCTTTAATACGTATGAAGCATGAATAACCATTTACGAGTGATCATGTAACTGCCTGATCATTTATATACTACCTGCAGCAACACTCCTCAAAAAGGGCAGCCACTTTCTTTGTACCACCTCTAAAATTAAACAGTGATAAAAATGAATGAAAATGGCTGTAACAATGTATTTCAACTTATTACTCTCAAACAAGCAATTGTAACTGCTCAGGATATCATCCACAGATGGCTTCTCCGAGACAGACATCTGTGGTGATAACATCTGAAGTGTGATCACCAGCAAGTAGTGAAAATAATAGCCACAGTAATGTACTTCAACTTGGTGCTAAAGCCCTCCCCACCACTGCACTTAACCCAATAAACGTTAAACAAGATATAAATTGAATTCTGCTCTGAGCAGTGTATACGTATAATGTTACCATAGTTCCCATAGCCAAGAGACATGCAGTTGCCTACTATGAATAAAAAATGCAAAAAGCCTGCAACAGACATCTACTGCAGCCTGATTACTGTGTCCCCTTAACTGTAAGCCTCTGAAAGTAGAATGTAAAAACAACCACTCAATTTCAACTTCTTCTCTGTACTAACATCCCATCAAGTAGTTAGAATAACATCTGTCATTTTATCTCAGAGGTAGGAATTGTGTGGTACTGTTCCCGAACTACTGGCTTGAAGGCAATAACCTAGAAGTTATTCATCCAGCTTAGTGGGCAACAGAGAGGCCTCTGCCAAGCAGATTGGAGCCTTGTGAGCTGCAGGTTGGACAAGACTAGTTTAGAGAACCTGTGAATAGATGTCCATTTAGCAGCCTCAAAAATGCTGTCAGCATAACTATTCTTTATGAAAGTTGTACTGGTAACCACTCATCCGGTGGAGATGGCTCTAACATCTCTAGGTCAATCTCTTGTTTTATTTGTCATAACAAAGGCTGATGCTACTAGACTAGCTAAGGGTACTGCACTTGATAAATACTGACCAATTCCAGGTCCAGCATGGACTGCACTTAAGACAAAAATCATGTTATCCAATGCCACTATCATAACACAGAGTACAAAGGTATGGTAAAGAAAAATATAAAATACATTACAGACGTATCAAAATATTGTAGAATGTTAAAATTGAAAGTATATATACAAAATAATTTACAGTACAGTACAGTTGTGTACACTTACCATAAATGTAGATATTCGAGTGTCTTCACTGTTACAGTCATCACATTTGGGTTATCCCTGCCAGGGTAGCCCTCGGCCACCTGAATACCAGAGACTTAGTATTTCTGTGTTGGTTGCTATCGCTTGAGGACTGATGTCAGGTCGTCAGTGGTATAAAGGAAGGCAGCAGACACCATTGCGTTAGTTCTCCTTGCCCTAATCTGTCAAGAGCCACCAAAGTAGGAGGCCAGGTTCTGGTGGAAGAACCCCACCAGTGGAAAATAAATACCAATATGTCCCTTGTAAGGAAAGGAGAACAACAGTGAAGAAAGGTAATAAAAAAAGGGGACTGAAGGAGGGAAACCAGGACTGCAATAGTGAAGGCACTCGAACATCTACATTTATGGTAAGTGTACACAACTGTACTATGTTCTTCATGTTTCACTGTTGCAGTCATCACATTTGGATAGATCCCCAAAGCTAAGGAAATGAGGGAGGCAGTCAAGGAAACTAGGGGCTGGGTAGGATGCCCTGTAAGACTGCAGAGGCAAACCCTGTCCTGGATTTGGAGAAGAAAGGCAGTTGGTAATGTTTGGTAAAAGTGCGAACAGATGTCCAAGGTGGGAGCCTCCAGGATGAAAGCTGCAGAGGTGGAGGCTGCTCTCTTGGAGTGTGTCCTGACCCCCTTGGGGGGAGGCTTGCCACGCTGTTTGTAGCAGAAATGGATGCAGTGTGCTATCCATTTGGAAATGGTTTGCTTGGAGATGGCTTTGCCTTCTTTAACTGAAGCAAAGCTAACCAGCAATTGCTCAGACTTCCTGAAGGGTTTAGTCCTGTCCAGATAGTATCTGAGCTGTCTGTGCACATCTAGAGAGTGCAGAATCCTTTCCCCTTGGTTTAGGGGTTAGGACAGAAGGTGGGCAAATGAATGGATCAGTTGAGAGGCACACTGGACACCACCATGGGCATGAATGATGGAGTAGTTCTGAGAGACATCATGTCTGTATGGAAGATGATGAAGGGTTCCACAGCCACGAGTGCTTGCAGCTCAGAGACCCTTCTGGCTGAAGTGATGGCCAGGCAAAAGGCCGTTTTCCAGGAGAGATATTTTAGCTCTGCAGAAGCTGGTTTGAAAGGAGGCAGGGTGAGCTTTTCCAAGACTAAGTTAAGGCCCCAGGCTGGTGTTGGTGTCATTCTGGGGGCCTCAAGTTGCTAACCCCTCTGAGGAACTGTTTAATCAGAGGGTGTGAGAAAAGAGACTTCTCAGTGGGAAAATGAGCAGAAATAGCACATGCATGAATTTTTATAGAACAGAAATAGACCACTGTGTAGTAGGTCAGCTAAGAAATCCAGGATGAGAGGGATGGATGGCTGTGCCGGATTGGCCCCCCTTAGCCTGGATCCAGGTGCAGAATCTTTTCCATTTATCTGCATAAGACTTTCTTGTGCTAGGGCATCTGGCCTCCCGGATAACATCCAGAACCTGTTTACTGAGGATGGCAGATTGGTCAGGGTTAGGGAATAAACCAATCTGCCAAACTGAGTGTCTGCAACTGTGGGTGCATGAATTCCCCTTCCCTCTGGGTTAGGAGGTTTGGAATCTGAGGAAGATTCCATGGAGGCAGCGGGGACAGACTGCGCAGCAAGGGGTACCAGTGCTGTTTGGGCCAGTCTGGAGATATGAGAATGGTTCTTGGTTTTTACTCCCTTATTTTGACTTACCCAGGGGAAGGACAGGGTATCCACTTTCCAAGCCATGCAGTGATGCTCCTTGGTGCAGAATTTGCTGAGCTGATGGCTGCTGTGAGAGGCAAAGAAGTCGACCTCCAGGGTTACCCATTTCTGAGTTATTAGGAAGAAGGTGCTTCTGTTGAGCTGCCACTCGTGTGGGTTCAAAAGCTTTCTGCTTAATTGGTCTGCCAGGGAGTTGAGCGAGCCTGGAAAGTATTGTGCTAGCAGGTGTATTTGCATGGATGAGGCTGTGAGCCAAAGGGTTATGGCCAGCCTCTACAGCAGGTAGGAGTGAGTCCCTCCCTGCATGTTAATGTACCACATCACAGTGGTGTCTGTTTTGATAAGGTGAACCCGTGAAGAGAAGAGCCTTGACAGCTATCAAAGCCTGCCGCATAGCCATCATCTCTTTTATACTGATGTGCATGGGGATTTGCTGTGGGTTCCATTGGCCCTGTATGCACCTGTTGTCCATGTGTGCGCCCCAAGCATAGTCTGATGCATCTGTGCTGAGGGTCTGGGTGGAGGGGTGTGGGGAGAAGGGCAGTCCCTTGTTGTGGGAGCAGGCTGTCGCCCACCAAAGAAATTCCTTTTTCAGGCAAGGAATAATTGGTGTAAGAGTTTCCAGATCTTGAAAGTGTTGACACCAAAAACTCTTTAGGTACCACTGAAGTTTCCTCATATGCAGCCTGGCATATGTAATGAGGCATAAGCAGGATGCCATGAACCCCAGGGCTTGCAGTATTTTTCCTGTAGAAAGCTGGGGCGTGGTGGCCAGTTGGGAAAAGTAAGCTGACAGGAAAATTTGTTTCTCTGGTGTAAGGCATGCCATCTGGGATTCTGTGTCCAGACTTGCTCCCAGGAAGATTATCCTTTGGGTGGGTACCCGTTTGGATTTCTTTTCAATGACTGTGTACCCTAGAGAGGTTAGTGAGCATTTTGAATTTTGGGATCACCAGGAAGGTGTTCATAGGTTGGTACTTGGCTATCGGCCCTAGGGCCTATACAAGCCTAGGCATAACAATTCCTTGGCTATTTCTTCCCAGAATATTTATTTCCCTGGTCCCCTGTCTAGCAGGGTGACTGACGTGATCCCTGGGGTGAATTTCCCATCTCCCATCCAATCAAGGTTCCTTTTTGAAAAGGGCCAAAGAGGCCCTCAGCTTGACATGTATGAGCAGTCTATTCCAGAGTATGGGGGGACTCTGGGTCAGGAACCTATCCCTCCAACATGTTTTATTCATTGTGATAACCAGGTTTAGATCCCTGGAGCGTGTGGCTCTGAGGGACTGAGATTTCTTTAAGTGTAGCATGTCCAACAGCTCTGGGTTTGACATGGCATTGTATGTTAAGCAGATATCGCCTCTAAGTAGGCGATATGTGACAGAGTATAGCTCGAGTTTTTTTAGATGGTCAGCATACGGCATCTGCTTTAGGCCTGTGATTATTTTACTGAGGTATTTATGTGGCCTTTCCAGTTGTTGCAAATGTCTTGTGAGGTACATACCAAATGGGGCATTGTACTCTATAATGGGTCTAATGAGGGATGAGTACAGTGGGGGACAATGACCTCCTTTTTTCTGGATGAAAAGCCCTTAGTGATGAGGTGTGCCACACAGAGGGATTTCCTGACTGCTGTGACGATGTGGTTATCAAAGTTGAGATCACTTTCCACCTGTGTCCCTAAGTCCCTTATCACACTTCCAGTGTTTAGTGTACTGCCACTTATGTGGTAATTCATGGGTACATGGTTTTTCTCAAAGGGGATAACTACACATTTCTTGGCATTTAGCTTGAGCCCATGGTTCTGGTACCAAGCATCTATTTCTGTAGGGCCCTTTTGTAGAATATCCACATCATTTGGAGATTCAATAATGGCTCCCAGTTTGCAGTCATCTTCGAACTTTGTTAGCCAGAGTCCCTTAGTGCTGGCCTGTACTTCAGAGAAGTAGATGCCAAACAAGAGTGGTCCCAGGACTGAACCCTGAGGTACTCCACTTGCCTGTAGCTGGATTTTCAGTCAGCTACTTTTACAGTGTGGGTTCTATCAGTAACCCAGTTGGCAATCCATCGAGTGACGTAGGGATTAATGCCCAGCTTATTAAGTTTATCTAGGATTCCAAAGTGGGGGATGGTGTCAAAGGCCTTGGCAATAGGCTGTGTGGACTGCCTTACCCTCGTCCACGGCTCTGGAGACTGATTCGAAGAAGTCAATCAGGTTGAGGAGAGAAGATCGGCCCTTTATGAAACCAAACTGGGTGGGGTCCAGTGTTTGAAGGCTGCCAATGTCTTTGTTTATACGTTCCATGATGATGCATTCCATGGCTTTACAGATCAGACTTGCTAGAATGATGGGACGATAGTTCCCGGGATCCATGGTGGACCCGCCCCCCCTGTGGACTGAAATAACTATAGTTGTGCGCCACTCATTGGGCACGAAGACTGAGGTGAGGCTATGATTGAACATGACACTTAGGTGAGGTGCCAGTTCATTTTGTAGCTCATGTAGTACACAGCCCCGGGATGTCATCTGGTCCCATGGATGCTGTATTCTTAGCTTTGGAGTGTGGGTTTTTTACCTGTGTGGCCATGATTATCGGAATTTGGCAATCTTTTTGTATTGAAATAGGCCCTTTAGGGGGTGACGGGGGGTGAAGTTGGCACTGAAGCGATCTGCCAGGATATTGGCAATATCTTTGGGATCAGTATATTTAATTCCATTCTGTTGTAGCTCAGAGCAGATCTGAGCATTGGCATTTAGATACTTGACATAACTATAGAATGCCTTGTGGTTGCCCTTGGAATCTTTGGCAATTTTATTTTCGTAACTAGCGTTGGAGGATTTTATGAGGGATCTCAGCTTCTTACTGAGGCTGGTAAGGGAGTATTTTGCATCCTGGGATTTTCCTCTTTTCTGCAACAGTTTCTTCCTTCTGTTGTATAGTTTGTTCATGGCAAGGGACCACCACATTGGCTTCCTTTTTTTGGGAGGAGAGAGTCTTGGTTCTATTTGAAATGTCGCAATTCATGCACAAGTGGATGTGCTCATACAGTGCTTTAGTGTAGGATTCAGCAGTCGAATGTTCAGTTCCCATCTACATGGGTGTCATGAAGTTTGTCACTTCTGACTTGAGTAGCATGAAGTTGGCTTTGGAGAAGTTTTTTATGGAGGTTTCCCTACTGGGGGGTGGGGATGGGATGTGGACATCAAGGGTGATTAGCTTATGGTCAGACCTGACCAACGACGGGGTGACCACTGGTGTGGAGCATCAATCTCCCATGTTGGTAATGACCAGGTCTAGGATATTTGAGCCCCTGGTGGGACTATGGATTAGTTGATCCAGGGTGTTGGAATTTATGAATTCCAAGAACCGTTGGGCAAAGGTGTTGGTACCAGAGTAGTTTTCCCAATTAATGGCAGGGTAGTTAAAATCGCCCAGTATTAGGGTGTTTGGTTGTATCTTAATATTTTCCAGTATGTTTAGAAAGGTGTAGTGAGAATCTTAGGACATGGTGGGGGACCTGTAGCAAGCTACAATTTGGATTGCAGTCTTACCTAGAGTTAGTTGCACCTGCAGAATTTCAGATGCATTGTGTTGGGCAACTAGCCTGGAGGTGTGAATATCCTTGGTGAATATGGACACTCCTCTGCCTTTAAGTGCTTCGGTCCTGGTTTGGTGGCCGAAAAGTGTGGTAAGAGTTGTAGCCTGGTATTGCAGGGGTGCTCTCTGGAGCCTTGAACGAGGTCTCAGTTACTGTACAGATAGACGTTCTCCATTTTTAGGAGTGCTTCAAGAGAGCATTTTGAAGTCTAGACTTCGCTTGCATTACCTTCAGATTTTGCATGCTTATATCTGTTACGGTGGTGGTTTTGTCCTTTGAGCCTTGCCTAAAAATGGCACTATAGGGGTGGCAAGAGCCTTGGCCAGTAACCTGAATCCCAGGGGCAACAGGTGCTGACTATCTCTGGCAAAGCATTGTGGTCTGTCGATCATGTCTTCCCAGGCAGAGAGATACTGGATCCCCTTTGAATGACACCAGAAACTTAGCCAATTGTTGAAGTCAATCATTTTGTCCTTATACTGTGGTATCATTCTAGACGAAGGCAGGATGCTACTCAGGGCTAGGGTCATACCTGCCTGGGCCACATGATCTGAGAGCTCTTCTATGTCTCTTTTCATGTAGCCCAGGGAGGTATGTCTCAAGTCATTCACTCCAACATGGACAACGACAAGAGTCGTATTTGTACTTGTTGTGGAGTGACTTGAGTGCATGCATTATGTGGCGAATCCTGGCACCACAGAGGCAGCTGACAGTAATTTTCTCCTTGTTCAGTCTGGTGAGTGGACCATCAGTGTGCCTGACTATAGAGTCACCTATGACTAAAAAGTGTTGGGTACATTGTCTTGCCTTAGGGGCTGTTTGGTGGCACACTGGTGTTTTGAGCTATGTGTCACTTTGGTTGTGACTGATGTTTGTTTGCATTTCAGCTTCGGAGGTCATTGTTGCTTAGGCAGTTTAATGTTAAGGGCCTCTGCATAAGTGGGTTTAGTTTTACTATGTGTGGATGTTGGTGGCGTGAGTTTTGAAGGGCTATGTGTTGCTCGAGGTGTAGTGCAGTTGTTAACCTTCTCCTCTTGAATGTCTAGCACAATCTTGGATGGAGAAAGCTTTGTTTCCACTTTGGCTATGTAAGTGCATCTCTCGGATGGATAGATCGAGGATGGGGCACCAGAATAAGTCTGGAGTAGAAGCCTTGGCCTATCTGCTGAGCAGGAACGTGCTCTACTGTTCCCAAGGAGAGCAGGGAAAAGATTTGCTTTTGAGCCTCTGCCCACTGAATTTGCAGTAGATCTGGGAACTCTTCTGGGGTTGAAAGGGTCTGGAAGGAGAATTTGTACCCCTGAGAAAAAAATGTTCAGAACCCAGTGGTCCTCGGTAATGATGGCCCAGGAGCTTGAGTGAAACGAGTGTTCTCCTGCTAGGGGTATGTAAAGGTGGGCTGAGGTTAGGTCTGAAGGAGGCGAGTCATTGTGAGTTCTTACCATAAGGGGGTGGCTTACAACTCCCTGGCTTTGAAATGGAGGTAGTCCACTGTTTAGATCTCTGCAACCCCTGGGGCTGCTCTCTGGGGGGGGGGGGTCTGTTTCTACGGTGCCTAGGCTGGCCCTGTTTACTTGGAGCAGGAAAGGACCAGTGCTTAGAGGGAAAATGCCTGCTGAACCTGGGGGGGGGGGGGGGACGGGCTAGACCTGTAAGAAATCTTTAATGTCTGCATAGATTTTGCTTTTTCTTCCATCTTTTTTAAGACCTCTTCTGCTTTAGTGCCAAATAGGTCTGACAGAGGTTGTTCCTTAACTCATTCACTCCGAAGCAGCTCTGAAAAAGCTGCCTGCTTAATTCCACCATAGGAACACCAGTGCAGCCTGAGCTCATTTTCAGAAAATCCATTTCTAATACCATACAAAAAACAAATGTTCATAACCCTTTAACTATAAGAGCTAGACTAAAAATGTAAACGCGAAAGTTGTTCAGCAGACACTGACCTTTCAAACAGTGTAAATGTCGATAGTGCATATCAAAGTCATTATTAAATATTTGGCAAGGAATGTTGATATTGCGCATATTTATTACCTTTTTGGAAAAACAAAGCATAATATCTTGGTCAATGTACCATGCAGACCCATACAATTTGAATTTAATTTGTTAGTATGAATGTCAGCTTTAAAATGATACATTAACCATTACGGTGTGATGCTCCTTTCTTGAGATATTCACAGAAATATGATTACTATATTATTTCTCATAATTGATAAATAAACAAAGCATAATATCTCTTCACCTGTAAAAGACAGAGCCGACATATCAATGTAGAAGTTGTGCATCTGAATGTCAGCTTCAAAATGATGCATCATTTGTGTGATCACCATGTTCCCTTGCAAAGATATGAGCATAATAATGAGAAGTATTGTAAATGTATAATTTTCATAATCGTACAAGACTAAACAAACTGTGATATCTGTGCATGTGTACAGTGCACAGACACAGTTCTTTTACCATGTTGTAAGGAGTAACACTGTCTTCAAAATGAGGTATTACTTGACACACTGACATGCTCCCTTGCAAAGTTATTTACCAAAATATGAAAAAAAATCATAATTTCCATAACCTAAGTCTGAAACAAACTTTGATAATTGCACATGTGTACAACATACAGGCACCATTCTCTTACCATGTTGGAACTATCAATACTGTCTTCAAAATGAGATATTACTTGGCACATTCAGATGCTCCCTTGCAAAGTTATTTACCAAAATATGAAAAAAATCATAATTTCCATAACCTAAGTCCGAAACAAACTTTGATATCTGCACATGAGTACAACATACAGGCACCAACCATTCTTTTACCATGTTAGAACTATCAATACTGTCTTCAAAATGAGATATAACTTACACATTCACATGATCCCTTGCAAAGTTATTAACCAAACTATGAAAAAAAAATCATATTTTCCATAACCTAAATCCGAAACAAACTTTGATATCTGCACATCTGTACAACATACAGGCACAATTCTTTTACCATGTTGGAACCAGCAATACTATCTTCAAAATTAGGTATTACTTGGCACATTCAGATGCTCCCTTGCAAAGTTATTTACCAAAATATGTAAAAAAAAAATCATAATTTCCATAACCTAAGTCCAAAACAAACTTTGATATCTGCACGAGTACAACATACAGGCACCGTTCTTTTACCATGTTGGAACTATCAATACCGTCTTCAAAATGAGGTATTACTTGGTATACTGACATGCTCCCTTGCAAAGTTATTTACCAAAATATGAGAAAAAATCATAATTTCCATAAAATGAGTCCTAAAAAGACTGATATATGTACATGTGTAGAGCATTCAGAAGCAGTTGTTTTACCATGCAGACACATATGATTGTAAATATACACATTCTTGTTGTAGCCAACATACTGCTGAATGGGTACATGTAAAGAGAAAAAGCAAGGTAAGGACCGCCACTCCACTAACAAACCCAGGACTGGCATGAGACTTCAGCAGCAGGCAAGGCCATCTGAGCTGTGCTAGCTACCCACTCAGACAGCTGATACCACTGCAGTCTCACAACCTCCTTCAGTGTCAGCAGTCTGCCTTACCTATGCCTTTTTTCTGTACATATGTCCGTTCAGCACTGGTCAACTAAACTCTACACATGCCTGATAAAAGCAAAGTAAAAAAATAAGTATTGCAGGATGGTTACTGACATATTCGATTGTACATGCTAGCACTCTCCTGAAACAGTTGTTCTTTCTCAGCATCTTCACCAGCTCCTTACCACAGTTATTTGTCAAACTCATAAAAATAGATTTTACACAACACATTTCATAATATAGTTTTACTTACCATACTGGTCCCTGCTTAGTCATTGGTGTTTTCCATTCTTCTCACAAGCTGCATGCTACCAATCCTGCATAGCTCTCCTCATGCCATTGTGGAGGTCAGTCAAGAACAAGGCAATGCCCTCCTTAGTTAGGTGAATGCCATCCCTTCTGAACAGGTAAACATCTGTGGTGATGCTGTCATTACAGATTGTAGATCCACCAACCCTGTGTATCAAGCCATGCATGAACCCATTCTGTAAACGCGTCTGACCTTGCGCTGCCCGTTGACTGTTTGTTGTTTCCCACATCTGTTGAGGAATTATGTTAGACCACACAAAATGACAACGTGGCCACCATGACTGCAGGTGTTCAAATATTGCTCTGATTTGAAACCGTATCCTTCTAAGTGGTTGACTGATGACATTATTCCCTCCAATGTGAAGCACAAGGATGTCGGGCTCAGGGTAGATGGAACACTTCTCTTCCAACTGCAGTACTCCGCTACAATGCATACCGCCTTCTTGCAACCCAGTATACCTTCACACTGGATGTGGGGAAGCTGGTAGCCACAATGACTCCTGATTGCATGCAATGCCAGCACTCTGCCTTACCTCTGCCTTTTCCATTTACATGTGTCCTTTTGGCAGTGGTCATAAGGACTCAAAGGGGGAAGCTAATGTAAAGGGTCTTGCCCTGACCTACATACATTTACTACACCTGAAGAGAGGGAGACTGAGTGGAGAGCTCAACCAAGAGAACATGTGAAAAGACTAAGACTGCCCCAGGAGGGAAACACTGCATCACAGTGGCAGCCCTGAGGGCATGCTTACCTAAGACAGCAGTACTATGGGACTGAGCAGAACAGTCTCCAGGTTCCCAACTGCAATCCAGGTCGATCAGAAGATCCATGAATGGCTGGATATGTCCCCCCGTGATGCACCCACCAACACAAGAGCAGTTGGCAGAAATCTCTGAAGAGGAACCTTCTTGGCCTTGGTACATAAGGACCTGGCCGGTAACTGACAAAGGGGCACAGAAAGGGCACATGTAAATCCCCTCTAAATGATTTACAATGTATGCAAAGAAAGGGCACATGTAAATACCCTCTGAATGAACTACAGACAATGTATGCAGATGCATCACCCTATCTCCCAAGAGAGGCCTCTGTCATACTGACTGACACTGTCATTCATGTGTATGAACACAATCTGGCTTGTGCATTCATCAAAGTGATAACAACTTCTACTTATGTGAACAACAGTTACAGCAGCTGAGACTTTTACCAGAAAAGTGATAATGACTCACTGCTATATTGTAACTACACTTATTGCTAATGTGATAATGACCTTCCTTTCAGTACTGCAAAGTTATGCATGCTCAAACAAAGGTAATAATTGCTGCACATAACCTGTTGACTAGGCATTCATTATATTACCTTGTGCAGCTGTTGTGTAACAGACTCATTATCAGTAAGGAGAACACCTGAGCAATTCAGTAAAATAGTACAACACTTGCATATTACTGAGCCCTTCCTCCCACCTAAATTCCACACATGACTGTCAAAGCCAGGAAAAATGCACAAAAATATGATAGCTCCATGCTGGCAGTAGTCAACAAGTGATGACCTTTATCTCACTCATGCAAGTACTAATCACAAATAGAATAATACAAGCAGAAGTGATTGCTTGTCTGGTCTGCTTATTGTACATTATACTATTAATTAGTCAATGGTGTGTCTGATGTATTATATGATGGCATATTACACAATAATTACATTTCTGTGCTGTATTCTAAGTAATGTAACCTAATTTTCAGACTTAATTTCTATGTTTCCCCAGTAACAGATCCAGTTGTTTGCATTGTGTATGCACAAGCACCAAAATGGCACAATAAACTATTTTGCCCAGCGGTCACTTCAGCAGTCAGACCATGTATGCACAAGCACTTCCCTGATACACAATGAATTATTTCCCCAAGCAACACCCTCATTACTATGTCCAGGTATACATGCATCTAAACAAAAATGTTTCCCCCAAACAACCCTTCAGTAACATTTCCTAGTATGTGCAGTATAATCACAAATAGAATAATACAAGCAGAAGTGATGTAACCCAATGTAATTTGCGGACTGACTTTCTATATGCCCCCAGTAACCCCGCCAGTTTATTGCATTCTGTATGCACAGGCACCAAAATGACACAAATTGGCCCAGCAGTCACTTCAGCAGTGAGACCATGTATGCACAAGCACTTTCCTGATGCACGTTGAATTATTTCCCCAAGCAACAGCCTCGTAATTATGTCCAAGTATACATGCACCCAAAATGAAACATTTCCACAAACAAGCCTACATTAACATTTCCTAGTATGTGCAACCACCAGCTTTCTTTGCGATAGGGTAGGGAGAGATAACATGCCCTGTCTCTCATAAATGTTTGATTTTCTGATAAATTACTAAGGATTACAGTTTCACACTTTCTAAGTGAATTAGAGTAATGTTAAAAAAATGTTGATTCTGGACCTTTGTGCCCCATTATTTTTGGCTTTGTGCAGAATTCTTTGTGTACAAAGTTGAAGTATGGTCTATTATTTTCCAGCAATGCCCATCCACCCTGGCAGACATTACTGCTTGGATATCCCACTGGATTGGTTGCTTGTGATTGAGTGCCTTGTTTATTGGAGGGGGTGTGATGGATATACAAGATCAATCAGGGTATTCTGGTAGGTGTTTCTAACATTAATCAGTGTGTGTCTGAGCTGTCCTCTTAACCTCTTAGCAGAAGAAAACTGGAGAAAGCCAAATGTAATGATGGGATTTTATGACGGACAGACGTAAATCAGGGAAAAAAATCTGGAGGTTTGAGACTCAACACTAAGTCTAGTCACAGTGTATCTGCTTTCGACTACATTTTGTATATTACCCAACAGGGCCTGTTGACTTGGCGAGTTAGCTGAATACAAAATAAAATTAAATATACAGACAAGTTGTCACCTTTTCAACCCCGCTTATGGCGGAATCAAAATAACGATGGGGGCATCTAGATTTTGAAGGGCGATGCATCTCAAACTTCTGTTATCCTCGATTGTGTCTAATGGCATCATTGTATAAAGATATTTGATATTTATATAACTACCACACATGGTGGATTGTTTGAATGGTAACCGATCCCCACCACGCACTCCTGGCGTATCAACATCCCACCTAAGTTTTGCCAGAAATAAACTGTACGTTTAATTAGAAAAAATAGAGACAAGTAGTGAAAAGAGTGAATATGTGTATATCGTGCCAGCATCATGATCCTTGCCACTTGTGAAAATTGATGTTAATAAACCAACTCTTTATCTGGTCGTCAGAAGTATGAAACATTATTATGCCGTTTGTTGTTTAATGACATCACACAGTCGAAACCGATTGGCTAAAAGTATGAAGGAGGAAGTGCTTGATGCTGAGGATTTCCCAGTAGAAGTTCCCAGCTATGTATGCATAAAACAGAGGGTAACTGAGTGTGGTTTAATATACTTTTATTACTGCAGCACCCTACCATAGAAGGGGACTAAACACTGACGAACACGTTTATAGAACGGGTTCTGTATTACCTAAACTTAGTGTTGCCTGTCCAGTGACGGATACAAATGTGTTTTTCATCAAGGAGCACTTGGAGGGTAAATGTGAGCTGATCTGATGAAATGAAGATGATTGAGAAATGTCTGTAAATTTGGCTTGGTGAGGCATCCTACAGGAATGCCATATACTGTTAGCATGCGGCTTCTCTGTAGTTAACAAGTTGTGTTGCAAGTGACAATGAAACGCCAGTCGGCTAAGCTTTGTCTTACTGCATGTGTTTGGGGGTGGGTGTGGGGAGGAGTGAGCGAAACCCACTGCCAGCGACAGTGTAATGCAACACTTTTGCACCCTAAAAAGTACACGGATTGTAAATAGATAAGTGGGTGCTTATGTAACTACACAATTTAATTTGTATGCATATTCAGAATGTTGTGGCTGGAGGTTGAGTTATCAGCTTACTTTGTTATATCTTTTTGCAGTTGTAGAAGTTTTAATAAAAGAGTCTGGGGAAGTAAGTTGAGGACCACTTAATGCACACATTTAGAGCTGTGTGGATGGTACAATTGTATTACATTCTGTAGAAGATGCCGATTTTCATTTAATTTTCGGATGGTTAACTGCAATTGACTCAGTAATAATTTTACCAGAAGTAGTTCATTTGCCATTAAAGTGGAATTTGTAATTAATATGGATTCTATTGGCTATGTAGTATATTAACATTTAAACAAAACCATTGACCAGAATTTGTATCAAAGCTAGTGCATGCGGCACTGAGGCTGGCACATAAATGCTTTTACAGTGGTGGGGTGGGAGTGTGCACAGTGAAGTCATACTGTGGGTGTTATTAACTGCCTAAATTGACAGCGGGAAGCTCCAGAAATAAAACTGTAAACTTTTCATACAAATTATATATACACATATATACATAACTGTGCAGACTAAACGGGTCCACTTTTTTAATGGTTAAACCAATCACAGGTAATGAAAAATAAAATGTGCTTTGAAAGCTGTATCTTTGATACAGAATCGGCTTGCTGTGATCACAAGCGGATACACAGTACATGGCAAGCCGATTTTCTCGCAAAACTTAAATATGAACATGTTGTTTTTCCACACTGAAAACTAAGTTGAGAAGGCACCTGACAAAGTTCAGGTACTTTTTCAACTTAATTTTTTAACAGTAGAGCTACCGGCGCTTGTGGAAGGGGCTCGGGTGAAACAGCATACAATTTCTAGCGTCTCAGAGAGCGCTCGGGTGTAAGCAGTTAGGCTCAGAAGGTACTCGGCCTTCTAATGACAGATTGAGTGACTGCTGCCCTGCAAGAAGCTTCTAGGGCATCAAAACCACAGTGCAAAATGCATCAAGTCTTATAAATCTTTAGATTCCGGACATGCAGGAAAGGAGAAGTTCCAAGGTATGTTACTGATATTTTATATTGTTGACATTTAAGCATATGGAATTGACTATTTAGTGCCCTAATAGCAAGAGTAGCTGAGGTGTATACTTTCTTACCTCACCTGTTGAGTGCTCGGGAATCTCTGTCTGCGGGGTGGGATTCTTAGCAGAGGTTGCTTTAATCCTTTGGCCCTTGAGAAATTACCTCAGGGTCAGCTGTAGGATTTTTAAACAGATATTTGTATGAGTCAGGAACTCTGTAGTACCCATCTGGTTTCTGGGAGCAGGAGGGAGGGCATCTGGAGACAAGCTGGATTCAAGGAAAACCTCTACAACCACATCTAGGACTGGGAGGATGGCTAAGGGTCTGTGCTGTGGAAGATCCAGGAACTTTCTGAGTCTCTTTAGACTGAGGGTAGTCTTGACTCTCCCATTGGAAATGCTCCCTTAAGGTATATGCAGGGTTTCCCAAAGGAAAAATCCTCTGGGGAGAGGCTGAAGGAATGGATTTCTCTGCATCAGAATCCTCATATGTGGAGAGGGGCTGCATGTCTTCATAGTGAGATGCATTGGATTCATCTGACTCTTGTTCAGACAAAACTACTGGAGACAGATCTCTTTTCCTTTTTGAGGGAGTGGCTTGGCTTCCTCTAAGCATGATAAGGTTTTCTGCCATTTTAAGCATTTGAGACTGAGGCAAGGGATCAGGTGCCTGAGAATAGGTAGTCTCTGTTGCTTTGGTGTGGTTCGACCCCTGGACCTAAGGAACTTGGTTGTTTTCGAAAGAACGGTAATCGCAAAAGAAGGCACCGATTTATGTCGGTATTCGGTGTTGCTAACAACTTCCTCGGAAGCTGGTGCCTGCACAGCGGCTCTGGACCCATCCAAGGTAGAGACGACCGCAGGATCCTTAGACAAAGAAGAGTTCTAAGGCATACCAGACTCCGAAAGTGTCTAGGTAGCAGCCTGCAAATGAACTGAAGCAGGCATCAGGGGCTGCAAAAGTGCCTCACTGAGTTCCGGAGGACTGACAACCAGCTTAACAGAAGCATTGTCGGAAGGTTTGGTCCTGTACGGTCTTGTCTCTGTCTTTATCTTTACTTTTTTGGAAGACTGGCTGCCGGATGGCTTACCGAAGCCATACTAGAATTCAAGGACTGTAAATGGATATATCTGGCTACAATAAGGGCCCGACGATGGATTGTTCTGGCGTTAAAGCACAGAAGTGACAATGAGGGACGTCGTGGTCTGGGCCTAGACAAGTGACGCAGTAAGAGTGGAAGTCTCAGTGTGGTATTTGCTTTCCACAGGCTAGACAATTAACTTTTTCTGACATTGGTTAGTGCAAGAAAAAAGGATCCCCAACGGTGTACTTAGCTTTCGAAGACTTCAACTTCAATTTTGAAACAAAAACTCAGGTAGCGGTTGACTGGCACTCATGCAAACTCCTCCTGCTTCGGGCTCCACGGCAAGAAAGACTGATGTAATGGTGTCAGCTGCCTTCCTTTATACCACTGACGACCTGACATCAGTCCTCAAGCTACAGCAACCGATGCAGAAATACTACGTCTCTGGTATTCAGGCTGTCCGAGGGATAACCCGAATGTGATGACTGCAACAGTGAATCACAAAAAACATCTGCAGTCTCTCTACATACTCACAGACAGGATGCGAGTAAACAGCAAAGATGTGTAAAGAGGAGTAGCTGACTATTAGAAAGTGAGGTGGTCTAACTTCAAAGACAATGCAACAAAATGGCTCATCACCTAACTTAGAGGACACTGTCTGAAATGGCAGAACTCCCTCTCAAATTCCCTGGTGATGACTGCACAAGTACCCTAAGACGGCTGGCTATTTAACATTTTCATTACTGACTTGCATCAAGCCACAAAGCAAGCCATCATAATCCAATACACTGATGACATAGCATTAATCTCCTCAGACACAAACTACTCTGCACTACAGTCTAACTTGGCATTACTTCACATTAAATCGAACAATGTTTCAGTTCCTCACAGATGCTTCTTAACGCAAACAAAATTAACTCATAATATTCTCTCCATATTCTAAACAGTACAAAGCACAAAACATCTCCATTTTATCAGCTAACAAAACTAAAACAGCACTAGTATCCCAAACAAAATTAAGAACGGACATTAATCCAAAATTTGTTCACTATATCCAAAATGCCATCACACAAAATATCACAAACTTGGGTTACTATACAAAGCAAAGACATTTCTAACCCCACAGGTGCAAATAACTACAGCTCATACATTCCTAATTCCAAGCCTCCTGTATGCCACCTCAATCCTAATCAACCTACAAAAACAACTAACC
Organism: Protopterus annectens; assembly: GCF_019279795.1. Classification (NCBI taxonomy): domain Eukaryota; kingdom Metazoa; phylum Chordata; order Ceratodontiformes; family Protopteridae; genus Protopterus; species Protopterus annectens. The sequence goes on along the minus strand of NC_056726.1, from coordinate 1,317,630,476 downwards.
AGACTACAGTACTACAAAACACACCACTGCACACCACAGCGAATGAACTGGCTTGAGTCGCCTCAAAGCCTTTCATTCTGTCAACTGATAACAGCATACAAAATTCTTTACTTTCCAGCAAAACAATCCACCTACTGATAATTTACTACACTGTACAAATCTGCTTAGCTACTCCACCAATCAAAACCTTGTTTACACAGAAAAGTCTAACTTGCCTGATGGCTCTCTACTCCATCCATGCAGATAAGCAAGGAAAGACTCTACGAAACTTTATGCAATAAACTATCTTAGACAGTTTATAGATTTTTTTTTTTTATCTAAGGTGTGTAAATAAGAAGTTATATTCCTTGTCTACAGCTACTGGGTAGCTTCGTCTCTCACAACAATCTCTCATTAGTAAATACATAACACCAGGCTTGTCCAGCTCAAGTTTACTAGCCTCAGTAAATATTTCCTTAACAGCAGAATTCTTTTCCTATTCCTCAATAGTAGTATACACAAACATGTACTGCTGTCTCAGTAAGTTACTGACTTACTCTTCACTATACATGATCTACCGAACAAGTTCAAAGCTACAGACATGCCTTATGTCATACCTCAGATTCTGAAGGCAAAAAGTTGACAGTGGTGTAACATACGGTTCAGTGTTGGGATTTCTCCTACTTAGCATATAATTCTCAGACATGCAGGGAAACACTCGTGATCTATGGTGATGTTAGTTTGCAGACAAATGTAAATTAGGTGTTTTTTGATTTACGAGAGACTCAGCTGCGCCAACATGGGTTTGATCATGTTAACAAATGGTACAAGAACAATGGTCTCTAAGTAAATGAGAAAAAATTTACAGCTGATTTTGTTGAACAAAACATTTTCCCATACCCTACAGATGACACACCCCTCCAATCAGACAATGTCAAAGGATCTACGAGCTCTTGCTGATACTTACTCATCTTTTAACCATCACATCTCCACAGTAGTTTACAAAGCCCTCTATCTGGTTCATCTAATTTCCACAGGCATTTACTGTAGAGTCAAACATTACTTTCCCCTTTACTCATACCATCAGACCCATTATGGACTACAATGCTGTGAGGTCTGCATAACAGTTAAGTTCTTTACCTTACAGATACATGGTACAGGGTTTGTAGATCAGTGTAGTGTGTGTACTATGTCTAAGAAGCATGCGTGTATACGTTTTTAATAGTCTACAGATAACCTAACATTTTAGGAATGGGAGATTTGCATAACGGTTAATGTGTTTACCTTAGAGACACAAGGTGCAGGGTTTGATACTCACATGGAGTACCTGGCTTGACTTAAAATGGCCCACAAAGGCAGTTAGCCTAGTACTAATCTATAAACCTATGAACTTTTTGAATGCATGTCTAAACATAATACTTAACTTGACAGACTTCAGTGGTTCCTACCGAAAATAATCAGTTGTTGTTGTTGTCTTTCGGCTTTTCCCGGTTAGGGGTCAACACAGCGAACTCCGGAAAATAATCAGTGGTCTCAAAATTTAACTTATCAGGACAGACTGGCAGCCTTCTCTCTACTGGATTCTCTAAGACTCCACCATGAGGATCTGTGTCCAGTCATGAAAGCTCTGATTATCTAATTCCTCTGCAGAGCAAGCACTTCCTCAAATACCCACTTAAAGGAACTAAACCTTCCTCAACAGATGACAAGAGACAATGACACAGTACATTAATATCCTGACATACTCCAGACCCTCTAGAACAGACTTTCACTACATGTCAGAGTAGCACCCTTGTCATGTTCAAAGTAAATCTAGATATTCTACCTCAGTCTACCTTGCGTTGCCCTGCTTGATGCTGGAAGAACCATCTGAATATGGTTATTAGCTAGGCTTGAAATGGTCTGCAGACTGCCTAGTACTAACCTGTGGATATATGCCCCTTTGTCAGGACTGCTTTAAATGAACCTCAGCTGCCTAACTACAACTGTTATAATTATTTACCTGTTTTACATTTTGACCTCTAATGTGTTTTTATCAAGTTGTTATATGATTCACTGACAAATTCTACAGAGGTTTTCCTACAACTGTGTAATTTTTTTAGGTTTTAGTTCTCTGCTTCAGGTTTAGACTTCTTATGTTGTATCTCTTGACCCTGGAACTTTTCTCCCCAGGACTCTACTATAAAAGGGGTATTAAATATTCCCAGTAAATAAACCAAAAAATAAATAAATATATATATATATATATATTTGCATTGGCTTTGATTAACCACACAGACTTTAAACTGGGATTGGGACTTAGTGCAGGTGTAGAAATCTTTTAAATGGACGAAGCTCTTGCCAAAGTTTTGAAGCTATCAGAGTGAAGCTGTGATTAGTACAGTGACTTATTTTTTTGTAGGGGGTTACATTTATGAACCTTGTTAAGAATAGTGTTAGACGTTGGAGGAGGAGTAACAGGTACGAGTCTGATTAAAAGAGGTAGGAGTGTCCTTATGAAGCAATCTGAACATTAAGGAAATTAGTAATATAGTAATAGGTTAGTTCTCTGTTTAAATGTCAGCCTTTAAAGCTTTTTGAGCATGAAGCAGTGGTATACATGCCTGGGGAGGGGAACAGTTAGTTGGTAACGAAACAGCATTTACTTAGAGTTTTAAAGGATGTGGATTGTTCTTGGAAGTGGTGGTTGTAACAGAAGTCCACAACACAATTGTGCAAAAAGTGCTTCTTGTGCCTATGGTGGATCTTGCTGGTAAGAAAAAGGGAAGTGAAAGAAATGGAGGCAGAATAGATTGCTTACTTTTGCTCTGGTTTCTCTATATGAAGCTGGAAGTTCAGGGCATAACCTAGCCATACACCAAGATAACTGCAGGCTAAGTTAGTTTCATGGGGAGGTTATTCTGACCTTTGGTATTTAATGTGTCTGGGACTTTTTGATAATGTAATGATGAGTACCAAAAACAAGGATTTGGTTTTGCTGTGGTTAAGACTACTTTTTTTTTTTTAGTAGACAGCAAAGCAAGGTGTTCAAAAGGTCACACTGGAGTTTTGAGTGAGGGTGACGGCTGGACCTAAATATGACCATGCTTGGTGGCTGGACCTAAATATGACCATGCTATCTACACACAGGAGGAGTGGGAGTTGGTAAAAGTCACAAGGAGGATTTATAAAAAAAAAAAAAAAAAAAAAAAAAAAAAAAAAAAAAAAAGGAAAAACATAGTGGGACCAGTGGTGTCTTGTGGCACTCCAGTGTGGAGAGGAGGTTCTGCAGATGCAGAGGTTGCAACTTTTACCTTCAAGGAATGAGAGCAAGTATATGAAATAATGTGATGCCTGTGTGCTAACGTCTAATTCAAGTGGGAGAGAGGACTTGAGTGGACTTAAAGGTAACCCATACATTTTACCTTGATCCATATAAGCATGAGTTCTTCTGCTGAATGGGTACATGTAAAGAGAAAAAGCAAGGTAAGGACCGCCACTCCACTAACAAACCCAGGACTGGCATGAGACTTCAGCAGCAGGCAAGGCCATCTGAGCTGTGCTAGCTACCCACTCAGACAGCTGATACCACTGCAGTCTCACAACCTCCTTCAGTGTCAGCAGTCTGCCTTACCTATGCCTTTTTTCTGTACATATGTCCGTTCAGCACTGGTCAACTAAACTCTACACATGCCTGATAAAAGCAGAATAAAAAAAGAAGTATTGCAGGATGGTTACTGACATATTCGATTGTACATGCTAGCACTCTCCTGAAACAGTTGTTCTTTCTCAGCATCTTCACCAGCTCCTTACCACAGTTATTTGTCAAACTCATAAAAATAGATTTTACACAACACATTTCATAATATAGTTTTACTTACCATACTGGTCCCTGCTTAGTCATTGGTGTTTTCCATTCTTCTCACAAGCTGCATGCTACCAATCCTGCATAGCTCTCCTCATGCCATTGTGGAGGTCAGTCAAGAACAAGGCAATGCCCTCCTTAGTTAGGTGAATGCCATCCCTTCTGAACAGGTAAACATCTGTGGTGATGCTGTCATTACAGATTGTAGATCCACCAACCCTGTGTATCAAGCCATGCATGAACCCATTCTGTAAACGTCTGACCTTGTGCGCTGCCCGTTGACTGTTTGTTGTTTCCCACATCTGTTGAGGAATTATGTTAGACCACACAAAATGACAACGTGGCCACCATGACTGCAGGTGTTCAAATATTGCTCTGATTTGAAACCGTATCCTTCTAAGTGGTTGACTGATGACATTATTCCCTCCAATGTGAAGCACAAGGATGTCGGGCTCAGGGTAGATGGAACACTTCTCTTCCAACTGCAGTACTGCTACAATGCATACCGCTTCTTGCAACCCAGTATACCTTCACACTGGATGTGGGGAAGATGGTAGCCACAATGACTCCTGATTGCATGCAATTATAGCCTCTACCTACCTCTGCCTTTCCACCATTACATGTGTCCTTTTGGCAGTGGTCATAAGGACTCAAAGGGAAGCTAATGTAAGGTCTTGCTGACCTACATACATTACTACACACCTGAGGAGACTGGTGGAGGCTCTCAACCAAAGAACATGTGTGAGCTAAGACTGCCCCAGGAGGAAACACTGCATCACAGTGGCAGCCCTGAGGGGCATGCACCTAGAACCAGCAGTACTATGGGACTGAGCAGGAGACAGTCTCCAAGTTCCCAACTGCAATCCAAGTCGATCAGAAGATCATAAGATAGCTGGATGTATCCCATTGATGCACCCACCAACACAAAACCCCAGTTGGCAGAAATCTCTGAAGAGACAGCTAACGGCCTTGGTACATAAGGACCTGGCAGTGGCTGACAAAAGGAGGAGCACAGAAAAGGGCATGTAAATCCTCCTAAATGATTTACAATGTATGCAAAGAAAGACACCTGTAAATACCCTCTCTGAACTGAACCTACAGACAATGTATGCAGATGCATCACCCTATCTCCCAAGAGAGGCCTCTGTCATACTGACTGACACTGCCCATTCATGTGTATGAACACAATCTGGCTTGTGCATTCATCAAAGTGATAACCAACTTCCTACTTATGTGAACAACAGTTACAGCGAAGCAGACTTTTACCAGAAAGTGATAATGACTCACTGCTATATTGTAACTACACTTATTAAGCTAATAATGTGGGATAATGACCTTCCTTTCAGTACGTGCAAAGTTATGCATGCTCAAACAAAGGTGGGTAATTGCTGTAACATAACCTGTTACGACTAGGCATTCATTATATTATTACCTTGTGCAGCTGTTGTGTAACAGACTCATTATCAGTAAGGAGAAACACCTAAGCAATTCAGTGCAAATAGTACAACACTTGCATATTACTGAGCTTCCCTTCCTCCCACCTAAATTCCACACACACACTGACTGTCAAAGCCAGGAAAAATGCACAAAAAAATATGATAGCTCCATGCACCACAGCAGTAGTCAACAAGTGTTATTACTATCTCACTCATGCAAGTACCCCAATCACAAATAGAATAATACAAGCAGAAGTGATTGCTTGTCTGAGATGCTGCTTATTATACATTATATACTAATAATTAGTCAATGGGTGTGTCTGATGTATTATATGATGGCATATTACAATAATTACATTCTGTGCTGTGTTCTAAGTAATGTAACACAATTTTCGAACAATTTTCTATGTTTCCCCAGTAACAGATCAGTTGTTTGCATTATTGTATGCACAAGCGCAAAAAATGGCACAATAAACTATTTTGCCCAGCGGTCCTTCAACAGTCAGACATGCTTGTGCTGGCTTCCCCTGATACACAATGGTTATTTCCCAGCGACACCATATTTACTATGTCCCGGGTATACATGCATCTAAGCAAAAATGTTTCCCCAAAACAACCCTTCAGTAACATTTCTAGTATGTGCAGTATAATCACCAAATAGAATATGCAAGCAGAAGTGATGTAACCCAATGTAATTTGGACCTGACTTTCTATATACTTTAAATAACCGCCAGTTTATTGCATTCTGTATGCTGAGCACTAAAATAGCCACAAATTAGCCCAGCGATCGCTTCCAGCAGTGATGAGACATGTATGCTGAAGCACTTTCTGATGCACGTTGAATTATTTCCCCAAGCAACAGCCTCGTAGTATGTCCAAGTATACATGCACCAAAATGAAACATTTTCCACAAACAAGCCCTACATTAACATTTCCTAGTATATTGCAACCACCAGCTTTCTTTGCGATAGGGTAGGGAGAATAACGCCTACATACTCATAAATGTTTGATTTTCTGATAAATTACTGCCTGGATTTACAGTTCCACTTTCTAAGTGAATTGAAGTAATGTTAAAAAAAATGTTGATTCTGGACCTTTGTGCCCCATTATTTTGGCTTTGTGAAATTCTTTGTATTACTAAAGATTGAAGTATAGTCTATTATTTTCCAGCAATGCCCATCCACCTAGCGAACATTACTGTGGATATCCCTGGATTGGTTGTGATTGGAGTGCCTTGTTTGTGGAGGGTGTGATGGATATACAAGATCAATCAGGAGTATTCTGGTAGGTGTTTCTAACATTAATCAGTGTGTCTGAGCTGTCTCTTAATAACCTCTTAGCGAAGAAGGAAACTGGAGAAAATAAATGTAATGATGGGATTTTATGATGGACAGGCGTAAATCAGGAAAAAATCTGGAGTTTGAGACTCCTTACACCTAAGTCTAGTCGTCAATGTATCTGCTTTCGACTACATTTTGTATATTCCCCAACAGGGCCTGTTGACTTGGCGAATTAGCCGAATACAAAATAAAATTAAATATGCAGACAAGTTGTCACCTTTTCAACCCCCGCTTTGGTGGCGGAATCAAAATAACGATGGGGGGCATCTAGATTTTGAAGGGCATATGCATCTCAAACTTCTGTTATCCTCGATTGTGTCTAATGGCATCATTGTATAAAGATATTTGATATTTATATAATTACCACACATGGTGGATTGTTTGAATGGTAACCGTATCCCCACCACGTACTCCTGGCGTATCAACATCCCCCGAAGTTTTGCCAGAAATAAACTGTACGTTTAATTAGAAAAAATAGAGACAAGTAGTGAAAAGAGTGAATATGAGTATACCGTGCCAGCATCATGATCCTTGCCACTTGTGAAAATTGATAAGTTAATAAACCAACTCTTTATCTGGTCGTCAGAAGTATGAAACATTATTATGCCGTTTGTTGTTTAATGATATCACACAGTCGAAACCGATTGGCTAAAAGTATGAAGGCGGAAGTGCTTGATGCTGGGGATTTCTCAGTAGAAGTTCCCAGCTATGTATGCATAAAACAGAGGGTAACTGAGTGTGGTTTAATATACTTTTATTACTGTAGCACCCTACCACAGAAGGGGACTAAACACTGATGAACACGTTTATAGAACGGGTTCTGTATTACCTAAACTTAGTGTTGCCTGTCCAGTGACGGATACAAATGTGTTTTTCATCGAGGAGCACTTGGAGGGTAAATGTGAGCTGATCTGATGAAATGAAGATGATTGAGAAATGTCTGTAAATTTGGCTTGGTGAGGCATCCTACAGGAATGCCATATACTGTTAGCATGCGGCTTCTCTGTAGTTAACAAGTTGTGTTGCAAGTGACAATGAAACGTCAGTGAGCTGTCTTACTGCATGTGTTTGGGGGTGGGTGGGGGGAGGAGTGAGCGGAAACCCACTGCCAGCGACAGTGTAATGCAACACTTTTGCACCCTAAAAAAAGTACACGGGATTGTAAATAGATAAGTGGGTGCTTATGTAACTACACAATTTAATTTGTATGCATATTCAGAATGTTGTGGCTGGAGGTTGAGTTATCAGCTTACTTTGTTATATCTTTTTTTGCAGTTGTAGAAGTTTTAATAAAAGAGTCTGGGGAAGTAAGTTGAGGACCACTTAATGCACACATTTAGAGCTGTGTGGATGGTACAATTGTATTACATTCTGTAGAAGATGCCGATTTTCATTTCATTTTCGGATGGTTAACTGCAACTGACTCAGTAATAATTTTACCAGGAGCAGTTCATTTGCCATTAAAGTGGAATTTGTAATTAATATGGATTCTATTGGCTATGTAGTATATTAACATTTAAACAAAACCATTGACCAGAATTTGTATCAAAGCTAGCGCATGCGGCACTGAGGCTGGCACATAAATGCGTTTACAGTGGTGGGGTGGGAGTGTGCACAGTGAAGTCATACTGTGGGTGTTATTAACTGCCTAAATTGACAGCGGGAAGCTCCAGAAATAAAACTTTTCATACAAATTATATATACACATATATACATAATTGTGCAGACTAAACGGGTCCACTTTAATGGTTAAACCAATCATAGGTAATGAAAAATAAAATGTGCTTTGAAAGCTGTATCTTTGATACAGAATCGGCTTGCTGTGATCACAAGCGGATACACAGTACATGGCAAGCTGATTTTCTCGCAAAACCTAAATATGAACATGTTGTTTTCCACACTGAAAACTAAGTTGAGAAGGCACCTAACAAAGTTCAGGTACTTTTTCAACTTAATTTTTTAACAGTAGAGCTAAAAATTGAATGCAAAGTTACCGGCGCTTGTGGAAGGGACTCGGGTGAAACAGCATACAATTTCTAACTTCTCAGAGAGCGCTCGGGTGTAAGCAGTTAGGCGCCCTCAGAAGGTACTCGGCCTTCTAATGACAGATTGAGTGACTGCTGCCCTGCAAGAAGCTTCTAGGGCATCAAAACCACAGTGCAAAATGCATCAAGTCTTATAAATCTTTAGATTCCGGACATGCAGGAAAGGAGAAGTTCCAAGGTATGTTACTGATATTTTATATTGTTGACATTTAAGCATATGGAATTGACTATTTAGTGCCCTAATAGCAAGAGTAGCTGAGGTGTATACTTTCTTACCTCACCTGTTGAGTGCTCGGGAATCCCTGTCTGCGGGGGTGGGATTCTTAGCAGAGGTTGCTTTAATCCTTTTGGCCCTTGAGAAATTACCTCAGGGTCAGCTGTAGGATTTTTAAACAGATATTTGTATGAGTCAGGAACTCTGTAGTACCCATCTGGTTTTCTGGGAGCAGGAGGGAGGGCATCTGGAGTCAAGCTGGATTCAAGGAAAACCTCTACAACCACATCTAGGACTGGGAGGATGGCTAAGGGTCTGTGCTGTGGAAGATCCAGGAACTTTCTGAGTCTCTTTTTAGACTGAGGGTAGTCTTGACTCTCCCATTGGAAATGCTCCCTTAAGGTATATGCAGGGTTTCCCCAAAGGAAAAATCCTCTGGGGGAGAGGCTGAAGGAATGGATTTCTCTGCATCAGAATCCTCATATGTGGAGAGGGGCTGCATGTCTTCATAGTGAGATGCATTGGATTCATCTGACTCTTGTTCAGACAAAACTACTGGAGACAGATCTCTTTTCCTTTTTGAGGGAGTGGCTTGGCTTCCTCTAAGCATGATAAGGTTTTCTGCCATTTTAAGCATTTGAGACTGAGGCAAGGGATCAGGTGCCTGAGAATAGGTAGTCTCTGTTGCTTTGGTGTGGTTCGACCCCTGGACCTAAGGAACTTGGTTGTTTTAAACGGTAATCGCAAAGAAGGCACCGATTTATGTCGGTATTGTTGCTAACAACTTCCTCGGAAGCTGGTGCCTGCACAGCGCTCTGGACCCATCCAAGGTAGAGACGACCGCAGGATCCTTAGACAAAGAAGAGTTCTAAGGCATACCAGACTCCGAAAGTGTCTAGGTAGCAGCCTGCAAATGAACTGAAGCAGGCATCAGGGGCTGCAAAAGTGCCTCACTGAGTTCCGGAGGACTGACAACCAGCTTAACAGAAGCATTGTCGGAAGGTTTGGTCCTGTACGGTCTTGTCTCTGTCTTTATCTTTACATTTTTGGAAGACTGGCTGCCGGATGGCTTACCAAAGCCATACTGGAATTCAAGGACTGTAAACGGATATATCTGGCTACAATAAGGGCCCGACGATGGATTGTTCTGGCGTTAAAGCACAGAAGTGACAATGAGGGACGTCGTGGTCTGGGCCTAGACAAGTGTCGCAGTAAGAGTGGAAGTGTCAGTGTTGTATTTGCTTTCCACAGGCGAGACAATTAACTTTTTCTGACATTGGTTAGTGCAGGAAAAAAGGATCCCCAACAGGGTACTTAGCTTTCGAAGACTTCAACTTCAATTTGGAAACAAAAACTCAGGTAGCGGTTGACTGGCACTCATGCAAACTCCTCCTGCTTCGGGCTCCACGGCAAGAAAGACTGATGTAATGGTGTCAGCTGCCTTCCTTTATACCACTGACGACCTGACATCAGTCCTCAAGCTACAGCAACCGATGCAGAAATACTACGTCTCTGGTATTCAGGCCGTCCGAGGGCTACCCTGGCAGGGATAACCCGAATGTGATGACTGCAACAGTGAAGCACAAAAAACATCTGCAGTCTCTCTACATACTCACAGACAGGATGCGAGTAAACAGCAAAGATGTGTAAAGAGGAGTAGCTGACTATTAGAAAGTGAGGTGGTCTAACTTCAAAGACAATGCAACAAAATGGCTCATCACCTAACTTAGAGGACACTGTCTGAAATGGCAGAACTCCCTCTCAAATTCCCTGGCGATGACTGCACAAGTACCCTAAGACGGCTGGCTATTTAACATTTTTATTACTGACTTGCATCAAGCCACAAAGCAAGCCATCATAATCCAATACACTGATGACATAGCATTAATCTCCTCAGACACAAACTACTCTGCACTACAGTCTAACTTGGCAATACTTCACATTAAATCGAACAATGTTTCAGTTCCTCACAGATGCTTCTTAACCCAAACAAAATTAACTCATATTCTCTCCATATTCTAAACAGTACAAAGCACAAAACATCTCCATTTTATCAGCTAACAAAACTAAAACAGCACTAGTATCCCAAACAAAATTAAGAACGAACATTAATCCAAAATTTGTTCACTATATCCAAAATGCCATCACACAAAATATCACAAACTTGGGTTACTATACAAAGCAAAGACATTTCTAACCCCACAGGTGCAAATAACTACAGCTCATACATTCCTAATTCCAAGCCTCCTGTATGCCACCTCAATCGTAATCAACCTACAAAAACAACTAAACAGACTACAGTACTACAAAACACACCACTGCACAACACCACAGCGAATGAACTGGCTTGAGTCGCCCCAAAGCCTTTCATTCTGTCAACAGATAACAGCATACAAAATTCTTTACTTTCCAGCAAAACAATCCACCTACTAATAATTTACTACACTGTACAAATCTGCTTAGCTACTCCACCAATCAAAACCTTGTTTACACAGAAAAGTCTAACTTGCCTGATGACTCTCTACTCCATCCATGCAGATAAGCAAGGAAAGACTCTACGAAACTTTATGCAATAAACTATCTTAGACAGTTTATACAATTTTTTTTGTTTTTTTTTTTTAACTAAGGTGTGTAAATAAGAAGTTATATTCCTGCTCTACAGCTACTGGGTAGCTTCGTCTCTCTCACAACAATCTCTCATTAGTAAATACATAACACCAGGCTTGTCCAGCTCAAGTTTACTAGCCTCGTAAATATTTCCGCCTTAACAGCAGAATTCTTTTCCTATTCCTCAATAGTAGTATACACAAACATGTACTGCTGTCTCAGTAAGTTACTGACTTACTCTTCACTATACATGATCTACCGAACAAGTTCAAAGCTACAGACATGCTTATGTCATACCTCAGATTCTGAAGGCAAAAAAAGTTGTCAGTGGTGTAACATACGGTTCAGTGTTGGGATTTCTCCTACTTAGCATATAATTCTCAGACATGCAGAGAAACACTTGTGATCTATGGTGATGTTAGTTTGCAGACAAATGTAAATTAGGTGTTTTTTGATTTACCAGAGACTCAGCTGCGCCAACATGGGTTTGATCATGCTAACAAATGGTACAAGAACAATGGTCTCTTAAGTAAATGAGAAATAATTTACAGCTGACTTTGTTAAACAAAACATTTTCCCATACCCTACAGATGACACACCCCTCCAATCAGACAATGTCAAAGGATCTACGAGCTCTTGCTGATACTTACTCATCTTTTAACCATCACATCTCCACAGTAGTTCACAAAGCCCTCCATCTGGTTCATCTAATTTCCAAAGGCATTTACTGTAGAGTCAAACATTACTTTCCCCTTTACTCATACCATCAGACCCATTATGGACTACAATGCTGTGAGGTCTGCATAACAGTTAAGTTCTTTACCTTACAGATACATGGTACAGGGCTTGTAGATCAGAGTGTAGTGTGTGTACTATGTCCAAGAAGCATGCGTGAATAAGTTTTTAATAGTCTACAGATAACCTAACATTTTAGGAATGGGAGATTTGCATAACAGTTAATGTGTTTACCTTAGAGACACAAGGTGCAGGGTTTGATACTCACATGGAGTACCTGGCTTGACTTAAAATGGCCCACAAAGGCAGTTAGCCTAGTACTAATCTATAAACCTATGAACTTTTTGAATGCATGTCTAAACATAATACTTAACTTGACAGACTTCAGTGGTTCCTACCGAAAATAATCAGTTGTTGTTGTTGTCTTTCGGCTTTTCCCGGTTAGGGGTCAACACAGCGGAACTCCGGTCGAAAATAATCAGTGGTCTCAAAATTCTAACTTATCAGGACAGACTGGCAGCCTTCTCTCTACTCGGATTCTCTAAGACTCCACCATGAGGATCTGTGTCCAGTCATGAAAGCTCTGATTATCTAATTCCTCTGCAGAGCAAGCACTTCCTCAAATACCCACTTAAAGGAACTAAACCTTCCTCAACAGATGACAAGAGACAATGACACAGTACATTAATATCCTGACATACTCCAGACCCTCTAGAACAGACTTTCACTACATGTCAGAGTAGCACCCTTGTCATGTTCAAAGTAAATCTAGATATTCTACCTCAGTCTACCTTGCGTTGCCCTGCTTGATGCTGGAAGAACCATCTGAATATGGTTATTAGCTAGGCTTGAAATGGTCTGCAGACTGCCTAGTACTAACCTGTGGATATATGCCCCTTTGTCAGGACTGCTTTAAATGAACCTCAGCTGCCTAACTACAAGTGTTATAATTATTTACCTGTTTTACATTTTGACCTCTAATGTGTTTTTAATCAAGTGGTTATATGATTCACTGACAAATTCTACAGAGGTTTTCCTACAACTGTGTAATTTTTTTAGGTTTTAGTTCTCTGCTTCAGGTTTAGACTTCTTATGTTGTATCTCTTGACCCTGGAACTTTTCTCCTCAGGACTCTACTATAAAAGGGGTATTAAATATTCCCAGTAAATAAACCAAAAAATAAATAAATAAATATATATATTTGCATTGGCTTTGATTAACCACACAGACTTTAAACTGGGATTGGGACTTAGTGCAGGTGTAGAAATCTTTTAAATGGACGAAGCTCTTGCCAAAGTTTTGAAGCTATCAGAGTGAAGCTGTGATTAGTACAGTGACTTCTTTTTTTGTAGGGGGTTACATTTATGAACCTTGTTAAGAATAGTGTTAGACGTTGGAGGAGGAGTAACAGGTACAAGTCTGATTAAAAGAGGTAGGAGTGTCCTTATGAAGCAATCTGAACATTAAGGAAATTAGTAATATAGTAATAGGTTAGTTCTCTGTTTAAATGTCAGCCTTTTAAGCTTTTTGAGCATGAAGCAGTGGTATACATGCCTGGGGAGGGGAACAGTTAGTTGTTAATGAAACAGCATTTACTTAGAGTTTTAAAGGATGTGGATTGTTCTTGGAAGTGCTGGTTGTAACAGAAGTCCACAACACAACTGTGCAAAAAGTGCTTCTTGTGCCTATGGTGGATCTTGCTGGTAAGAAAAGGAAGTGAAAGAAATGGAGTCAGAATAGATTGCTTACTTTTGCTCTGGTTTTCTCTATATGAAGCTGGAAGTTCTGGGCATAACCTAGCCATACACCAAGATAACTGCAGGCTAAGTTAGTTTCGATGGGGAGGTTATTCTGACCTTTGGTATTTAATGTGTCTGGGACTTTTTAATAATGTACGATGAGTACCAAAAACAAGGATTTGGTTTTGCTGTGGTTAAGACTACTTTTTTTTTTTTTTAGTAGACAGCAAAGCAAGGTGTTCAAAAGGTCACACTGGAGTTTTGAGTGAGGGTGACGGCTGGACCTAAATATGACCATGCTTGGCGGCTGGACTTAAATATGACCATGCTATCTACACACAGGAGGAGGGGGAGTTGGTAAAAGTCACAAGGAGGATTTATTAAAAAAAAAAAAAAAAAAAAAAAAAGAAAGAAAAACATAGTGGGACTTCAGTGGTGTCTTGTGGCACTCCAGTGTGGAGAGGAGGTTCTGCAGATGCAGAGGTTGCAACTTTTACCTTCAAGGAATGAGAACAAGTATATGAAATAATGTGATGCCTGTGTGCTCACGTCTAATTCAAGTGGGAGACAGGACTTGAGTGGACTTAACGGTAACCCATACATTTTACCTTGATCCATATTAAGCATGAGTTCTTCAACGTGACCGGGTGTTCAAATATTGCTCTGATTTGAAACCGTATCCTTCTAAGTGGTTGACTGATGACATTATTCCCTCAATGTGAAGCACAAGGATGTCGGGCTCAGGGTAGATGGAACACTTCTCTTCCAACTGCAGTACTCCGCTACAATGCATACCGCCTTCTTGCAACCCAGTATACCTTCACACTGGATGTGGGAAGCTGGTAGCCACAATGACTCCTGATTGCATGCAATGCCAGCACTCTGCCTTACCTCTGCCTTTTCCATTTACATGTGTCCTTTTGGCAGTGGTCATAAGGACTCAAAGGGGGAAGCTAATGTAAAGGGTCTTGCCCTGACCTACATACATTTACTACACCTGAAGAGAGGGAGACTGAGTGGAGAGCTCAACCAAGAGAACATGTGAAAAGACTAAGACTGCCCCAGGAGGGAAACACTGCATCACAGTGGCAGCCCTGAGGGCATGCTTACCTAAGACAGCAGTACTATGGGACTGAGCAGAACAGTCTCCAGGTTCCCAACTGCAATCCAGGTCGATCAGAAGATCCATGAATGGCTGGATATGTCCCCCCGTGATGCACCCACCAACACAAGAGCAGTTGGCAGAAATCTCTGAAGAGGAACCTTCTTGGCCTTGGTACATAAGGACCTGGCGGTAACTGACAAAGGGCACAGAAAGGGCACATGTAAATCCCCTCTAAATGATTTACAATGTATGCAAAGAAAGGGCACATGTAAATACCCTCTGAATGAACTACAGACAATGTATGCAGATGCATCACCCTATCTCCCAAGAGAGGCCTCTGTCATACTGACTGACACTGTCATTCATGTGTATGAACACAATCTGGCTTGTGCATTCATCAAAGTGATAACAACTTCTACTTATGTGAACAACAGTTACAGCAGCTGAGACTTTTACCAGAAAAGTGATAATGACTCACTGCTATATTGTAACTACACTTATTGCTAATGTGATAATGACCTTCCTTTCAGTACTGCAAAGTTATGCATGCTCAAACAAAGGTAATAATTGCTGCACATAACCTGTTGACTAGGCATTCATTATATTACCTTGTGCAGCTGTTGTGTAACAGACTCATTATCAGTAAGGAGAACACCTGAGCAATTCAGTAAAATAGTACAACACTTGCATATTACTGAGCCCTTCCTCCCACCTAAATTCCACACATGACTGTCAAAGCCAGGAAAAATGCACAAAAATATGATAGCTCCATGCTGGCAGTAGTCAACAAGTGATGACCTTTATCTCACTCATGCAAGTACTAATCACAAATAGAATAATACAAGCAGAAGTGATTGCTTGTCTGGTCTGCTTATTGTACATTATACTATTAATTAGTCAATGGTGTGTCTGATGTATTATATGATGGCATATTACACAATAATTACATTTCTGTGCTGTATTCTAAGTAATGTAACCTAATTTTCAGACTTAATTTCTATGTTTCCCCAGTAACAGATCCAGTTGTTTGCATTGTGTATGCACAAGCACCAAAATGGCACAATAAACTATTTTGCCCAGCGGTCACTTCAGCAGTCAGACCATGTATGCACAAGCACTTCCCTGATACACAAAGAATTATTTCCCCAAGCAACACCCTCATTACTATGTCCAGGTATACATGCATCTAAACAAAAATGTTTCCCCCAAACAACCCTTCAGTAACATTTCCTAGTATGTGCAGTATAATCACAAATAGAATAATACAAGCAGAAGTGATGTAACCCAATGTAATTTGCGGACTGACTTTCTATATGCCCCCAGTAACCCCGCCAGTTTATTGCATTCTGTATGCGCACCAAAATGACACAAATTGGCCCAGCAGTCACTTCAGCAGTGAGACCATGTATGCACAAGCACTTTCCTGATGCACGTTGAATTATTTCCCCAAGCAACAGCCTCGTAATTATGTCCAAGTATACATGCACCCAAAATGAAACATTTCCACAAACAAGCCTACATTAACATTTCCTAGTATGTGCAACCACCAGCTTTCTTTGCGATAGGGTAGGGAGAGATAACATGCCCTGTCTCTCATAAATGTTTGATTTTCTGATAAATTACTAAGGATTACAGTTTCACACTTTCTAAGTGAATTAGAGTAATGTTAAAAAAATGTTGATTCTGGACCTTTGTGCCCCATTATTTTTGGCTTTGTGCAGAATTCTTTGTGTACAAAGTTGAAGTATGGTCTATTATTTTCCAGCAATGCCCATCCACCCTGGCAGACATTACTGCTTGGATATCCCACTGGATTGGTTGCTTGTGATTGAGTGCCTTGTTTATTGGAGGGGGGTGTGATGGATATACAAGATCAATCAGGGTATTCTGGTAGGTGTTTCTAACATTAATCAGTGTGTGTCTGAGCTGTCCTCTTAACCTCTTAGCAGAAGAAAACTGGAGAAAGCCAAATGTAATGATGGGATTTTATGACGGACAGACGTAAATCAGGGAAAAAATCTGGAGGTTTGAGACTCAACACTAAGTCTAGTCGTCAATGTATCTGCTTTCGACTACATTTTGTATATTACCCAACAGGGCCTGTTGACTTGGCGAGTTAGCTGAATACAAAATAAAATTAAATATACAGACAAGTTGTCACCTTTTCAACCCCCGCTTTGGTGGCGGAATCAAAATAACGATGGGGGGCATCTAGATTTTGAAGGGCGTATGCATCTCAAACTTCTGTTATCCTCGATTGTGTCTAATGGCATCATTGTATAAAGATATTTGATATTTATATAACTACCACACATGGTGGATTGTTTGAATGGTAACCGTATCCCCACCACGTACTCCTGGCGTATCAACATCCCACGAAGTTTTGCCAGAAATAAACTGTACGCTTAATTAGAAAAAAGAGACAAGTAGTGAAAAGAGTGAATATGTGTATATCGTGCCAGCATCATGATCCTTGCCACTTGTGAAAATTGATGTTAATAAACCAACTCTTTATCTGGTCGTCAGAAGTATGAAACATTATTATGCCGTTTGTTGTTTAATGACATCACACAGTCGAAACCGATTGGCTAAAAGTATGAAGGAGGAAGTGCTTGATGCTGAGGATTTCCCAGTAGAAGTTCCCAGCTATGTATGCATAAAACAGAGGGTAACTGAGTGTGGTTTAATATACTTTTATTACTGCAGCACCCTACCATAGAAGGGGACTAAACACTGACGAACACGTTTATAGAACGGGTTCTGTATTACCTAAACTTAGTGTTGCCTGTCCAGTGACGGATACAAATGTGTTTTTCATCAAGGAGCACTTGGAGGGTAAATGTGAGCTGATCTGATGAAATGAAGATGATTGAGAAATGTCTGTAAATTTGGCTTGGTGAGGCATCCTACAGGAATGCCATATACTGTTAGCATGCGGCTTCTCTGTAGTTAACAAGTTGTGTTGCAAGTGACAATGAAACGTCAGTCGGCTAAGCTTTGTCTTACTGCATGTGTTTGGGGGTGGGTGTGGGGAGGAGTGAGCGGAAACCCACTGCCAGCGACAGTGTAATGCAACACTTTTGCACCCTAAAAAAAGTACACGGGATTGTAAATAGATAAGTGGGTGCTTATGTAACTACACAATTTAATTTGTATGCATATTCAGAATGTTGTGGCTGGAGGTTGAGTTATCAGCTTACTTTGTTATATCTTTTTTTGCAGTTGTAGAAGTTTTAATAAAAGAGTCTGGGGAAGTAAGTTGAGGACCACTTAATGCACACATTTAGAGCTGTGTGGATGGTACAATTGTATTACATTCTGTAGAAGATGCCGATTTTCATTTCATTTTCGGATGGTTAACTGCAACTGACTCAGTAATAATTTTACCAGGAGCAGTTCATTTGCCATTAAAGTGGAATTTGTAATTAATATGGATTCTATTGGCTATGTAGTATATTAACATTTAAACAAAACCATTGACCAGAATTTGTATCAAAGCTAGCGCATGCGGCACTGAGGCTGGCACATAAATGCGTTTACAGTGGTGGGGTGGGAGTGTGCACAGTGAAGTCATACTGTGGGTGTTATTAACTGCCTAAATTGACAGCGGGAAGCTCCAGAAATAAAACTTTTCATACAAATTATATATACACATATATACATAATTGTGCAGACTAAACGGGTCCACTTTAATGGTTAAACCAATCATAGGTAATGAAAAATAAAATGTGCTTTGAAAGCTGTATCTTTGATACAGAATCGCTTGCTGTGATCACAAGCGGATACACAGTACATGGCAAGCTGATTTTCTCAAAACCTAAATATGAACATGTTGTTTTCCACACTGAAAACTAAGTTGAGAAGGCACCTAACAAAGTTCAGGTACTTTTCAACTTAATTTTTAACAGTAGAGCTAAAATTGAATGCAAAGTTACGGGCGCTTGTGGAAGGGACTCGGGTGAAACAGCATACAATTTCTAACTTCTCAGAGAGCGCTGGTGTAAGCAGTTAGGCGCCCTCAGAAGGTACTCGGCCTTCTAATGACAGATTGAGTGACTGCTGCCCTGCAAGAAGCTTCTAGGGCATCAAAACCACAGTGCAAAATGCATCAAGTCTTATAAATCTTTAGATTCCGGACATGCAGGAAAGGAGAAGTTCCAAGGTATGTTACTGATATTTTATATTGTTGACATTTAAGCATATGGAATTGACTATTTAGTGCCCTAATAGCAAGAGTAGCTGAGGTGTATACTTTCTTACCTCACCTGTTGAGTGCTCGGGAATCCCTGTCTGCGGGGTGGGATTCTTAGCAGAGGTTGCTTTAATCCTTTTGGCCCTTGAGAAATTACCTCAGGGTCAGCTGTAGGATTTTAAACAGATATTTGTATGAGTCAGGAACTCTGTAGTACCCATCTGGTTTTCTGGGAGCAGGAGGGAGGGCATCTGGAGTCAAGCTGGATTCAAGGAAAACCTCTACAACCACATCTAGGACTGGGAGGATGGCTAAGGGTCTGTGCTGTGGAAGATCCAGGAACTTTCTGAGTCTCTTTTAGACTGAGGGTAGTCTTGACTCTCCCATTGGAAATGCTCCCTTAAGGTATATGCAGGGTTTCCCCAAAGGAAAAATCCTCTGGGGGAGAGGCTGAAGGAATGGATTTCTCTGCATCAGAATCCTCATATGTGGAGAGGGGCTGCATGTCTTCATAGTGAGATGCATTGGATTCATCTGACTCTTGTTCAGACAAAACTACTGGAGACAGATCTCTTTTCCTTTTGAGGGAGTGGCTTGGCTTCCTCTAAGCATGATAAGGTTTTCTGCCATTTTAAGCATTTGAGACTGAGGCAAGGGATCAGGTGCCTGAGAATAGGTAGTCTCTGTTGCTTTGGTGTGGTTCGACCCCTGGACCTAAGGAACTTGGTTGTTTTCGAAAGAACGGTAATCGCAAAAGAAGGCACCGATTTATGTCGGTATTCGGTGTTGCTAACAACTTCCTCGGAAGCTGGTGCCTGCACAGCGGCTCTGGACCCATCCAAGGTAGAGACGACCGCAGGATCCTTAGACAAAGAAGAGTTCTAAGGCATACCAGACTCCGAAAGTGTCTAGGTAGCAGCCTGCAAATGAACTGAAGCAGGCATCAGGGGCTGCAAAAGTGCCTCACTGAGTTCGGAGGACTGACAACCAGCTTAACAGAAGCATTGTCGGAAGGTTTGGTCCTACGGTCTTGTCTCTGTCTTTATCTTTACTTTTTGGAAGACTGGCTGCGGATGGCTTACCGAAGCCATACTAGAATTCAAGGACTGTAAATGGATATATCTGGCTACAATAAGGGCCCGACGATGGATTGTTCTGGCGTTAAAGCACAGAAGTGACAATGAGGGACGTCGTGGTCTGGGCCTAGACAAGTGACGCAGTAAGAGTGGAAGTCTCAGTGTGGTATTTGCTTTCCACAGGCTAGACAATTAACTTTTTCTGACATTGGTTAGTGCAAGAAAAAAGGATCCCCAACGGTGTACTTAGCTTTCGAAGACTTCAACTTCAATTTTGAAACAAAAACTCAGGTAGCGGTTGACTGGCACTCATGCAAACTCCTCCTGCTTCGGGCTCCACGGCAAGAAAGACTGATGTAATGGTGTCAGCTGCCTTCCTTTATACCACTGACGACCTGACATCAGTCCTCAAGCTACAGCAACCGATGCAGAAATACTACGTCTCTGGTATTCAGGCTGTCCGAGGGATAACCCGAATGTGATGACTGCAACAGTGAATCACAAAAAACATCTGCAGTCTCTCTACATACTCACAGACAGGATGCGAGTAAACAGCAAAGATGTGTAAAGAGGAGTAGCTGACTATTAGAAAGTGAGGTGGTCTAACTTCAAAGACAATGCAACAAAATGGCTCATCACCTAACTTAGAGGACACTGTCTGAAATGGCAGAACTCCCTCTCAAATTCCCTGGTGATGACTGCACAAGTACCCTAAGACGGCTGGCTATTTAACATTTTCATTACTGACTTGCATCAAGCCACAAAGCAAGCCATCATAATCCAATACACTGATGACATAGCATTAATCTCCTCAGACACAAACTACTCTGCACTACAGTCTAACTTGGCATTACTTCACATTAAATCGAACAATGTTTCAGTTCCTCACAGATGCTTCTTAACGCAAACAAAATTAACTCATAATATTCTCTCCATATTCTAAACAGTACAAAGCACAAAACATCTCCATTTTATCAGCTAACAAAACTAAAACAGCACTAGTATCCCAAACAAAATTAAGAACGGACATTAATCCAAAATTTGTTCACTATATCCAAAATGCCATCACACAAAATATCACAAACTTGGGTTACTATACAAAGCAAAGACATTTCTAACTCCACAGGTGCAAATAACTACAGCTCATACATTCCTAATTCCAAGCCTCCTGTATGCCACCTCAATCCTAATCAACCTACAAAAACAACTAAACAGACTACAGTACTACAAAACACACCACTGCACAACACCACAGCGAATGAACTGGCTTGAGTCGCCCCAAAGCCTTTCATTCTGTCAACAGATAACAGCATACAAAATTCTTTACTTTCCAGCAAAACAATCCACCTACTGATAATTTACTACACTGTACAAATCTGCTTAGCTACTCCACCAATCAAAACCTTGTTTACACAGAAAAGTCTAACTTGCCTGATGGCTCTCTACTCCATCCATGCAGATAAGCAAGGAAAGACTCTACGAAACTTTATGCAATAAACTATCTTAGACAGTTTATAGATTTTTTTTTTTTATCTAAGGTGTGTAAATAAGAAGTTATATTCCTTGTCTACAGCTACTGGGTAGCTTCGTCTCTCTCACATCAATCTCTCATTAGTAAATACATAACACCAGGCTTGTCCAGCTCAAGTTTACTAGCCTCGTAAATATTTCCACCTTAACAGCAGCATTCTTTTCCTATTCCTCAATAGTAGTATACACAAACATGTACTGCTGTCTCAGTAAGTTACTGACTTACTCTTCACTATACATGATCTACCGAACAAGTTCAAAGCTACAGACATGCCTTATGTCATACCTCAGATTCTGAAGGCAAAAAAAGTTGTCAGTGGTGTAACATACGGTTCAGTGTTGGGATTTCTCCTACTTAGCATATAATTCTCAGACATGCAGGGAAACACTCGTGATCTATGGTGATGTTAGTTTGCAGACAAATGTAAATTAGGTGTTTTTTGATTTACGAGAGACTCAGCTGCGCCAACATGGGTTTGATCATGTTAACAAATGGTACAAGAACAATGGTCTCTAAGTAAATGAGAAAAAATTTACAGCTGATTTTGTTGAACAAAACATTTTCCCATACCCTACAGATGACACACCCCTCCAATCAGACAATGTCAAAGGATCTACGAGCTCTTGCTGATACTTACTCATCTTTTAACCATCACATCTCCACAGTAGTTTACAAAGCCCTCTATCTGGTTCATCTAATTTCCACAGGCATTTACTGTAGAGTCAAACATTACTTTCCCCTTTACTCATACCATCAGACCCATTATGGACTACAATGCTGTGAGGTCTGCATAACAGTTAAGTTCTTTACCTTACAGATACATGGTACAGGGTTTGTAGATCAGTGTAGTGTGTGTACTATGTCTAAGAAGCATGCGTGTATACGTTTTTAATAGTCTACAGATAACCTAACATTTTAGGAATGGGAGATTTGCATAACAGTTAATGTGTTTACCTTAGAGACACAAGGTGCAGGGTTTGATACTCACATGGAGTACCTGGCTTGACTTAAAATGGCCCACAAAGGCAGTTAGCCTAGTACTAATCTATAAACCTATAAACTTTTTGAATGCATGTCTAAACATAATACTTAACTTGACAGACTTCAGTGGTTCCTACCGAAAATAATCAGTTGTTGTTGTTGTCTTTCGGCTTTTCCCGGTTAGGGGTCGCCACAGCAGAACTCTGGTCGAAAATAATCAGTGGTCTCAAAATTCTAACTTATCAGGACAGACTGGCAGCCTTCTCTCTACTCGGATTCTCTAAGACTCCACCATGAGGATCTGTGTCCAGTCATGAAAGCTCTGATTATCTAATTCCTCTGCAGAGCAAGCACTTCCTCAAATACCCACTTAAAGGAACTAAACCTTCCTCAACAGATGACAAGAGACAATGACACAGTACATTAATATCCTGACATACTCCAGACCCTCTAGAACAGACTTTCACTACATGTCAGAGTAGCACCCTTGTCATGTTCAAAGTAAATCTAGATATTCTACCTCAGTCTACCTTGCGTTGCCCTGCTTGATGCTGGAAGAACCATCTGAATATGGTTATTAGCTAGGCTTGAAATGGTCTGCAGACTGCCTAGTACTAACCTGTGGATATATGCCCCTTTGTCAGGACTGCTTTAAATGAACCTCAGCTGCCTAACTACAACTGTTATAATTATTTACCTGTTTTACATTTTGACCTCTAATGTGTTTTTATCAAGTTGTTATATGATTCACTGACAAATTCTACAGAGGTTTTCCTACAACTGTGTAATTTTTTAGGTTTTAGTTCTCTGCTTCAGGTTTAGACTTCTTATGTTGTATCTCTTGACCCTGGAACTTTTCTCCCCAGGACTCTACTATAAAAGGGGTATTAAATATTCCCAGTAAATAAACCAAAAATAAATAAATATATATATATATATATATTTGCATTGGCTTTGATTAACCACACAGACTTTAAACTGGGATTGGGACTTAGTGCAGGTGTAGAAATCTTTTAAATGGACGAAGCTCTTGCCAAAGTTTTGAAGCTATCAGAGTGAAGCTGTGATTAGTACAGTGACTTCTTTTTTTGTAGGGGGTTACATTTATGAACCTTGTTAAGAATAGTGTTAGACGTTGGAGGAGGAGTAACAGGTACAAGTCTGATTAAAAGAGGTAGGAGTGTCCTTATGAAGCAATCTGAACATTAAGGAAATTAGTAATATAGTAATAGGTTAGTTCTCTGTTTAAATGTCAGCCTTTAAAGCTTTTTGAGCATGAAGCAGTGGTATACATGCCTGGGGAGGGGAACAGTTAGTTGGTAACGAAACAGCATTTACTTAGAGTTTTAAAGGATGTGGATTGTTCTTGGAAGTGGTGGTTGTAACAGAAGTCCACAACACAATTGTGCAAAAAGTGCTTCTTGTGCCTATGGTGGATCTTGCTGGTAAGAAAAGGAAGTGAAAGAAATGGAGGCAGAATAGATTGCTTACTTTTGCTCTGGTTTTCTCTATATGAAGCTGGAAGTTCAGGGCATAACCTAGCCATACACCAAGATAACTGCAGGCTAAGTTAGTTTCGATGGGGAGGTTATTCTGACCTTTGGTATTTAATGTGTCTGGGACTTTTTGATAATGTACGATGAGTACCAAAAACAAGGATTTGGTTTTGCTGTGGTTAAGACTACTTTTTTTTTTTTTAGTAGACAGCAAAGCAAGGTGTTCAAAAGGTCACACTGGAGTTTTGAGTGAGGGTGACGGCTGGACCTAAATATGACCATGCTTGGTGGCTGGACCTAAATATGACCATGCTATCTACACACAGGAGGAGTGGGAGTTGGTAAAAGTCACAAGGAGGATTTATAAAAAAAAAAAAAAAAAAAAAAAAAAAAGAAAAACATAGTGGGACCAGTGGTGTCTTGTGGCACTCCAGTGTGGAGAGGAGGTTCTGCAGATGCAGAGGTTGCAACTTTTACCTTCAAGGAATGAGAGCAAGTATATGAAATAATGTGATGCCTGTGTGCTAACGTCTAATTCAAGTGGGAGAGAGGACTTGAGTGGACTTAAAGGTAACCCATACATTTTACCTTGATCCATATTAAGCATGAGTTCTTCTACAAGGGTCCAAAAGATGGTGTTAGTATTCCTTCCAAACAAATATCCATGCTGTTTTTGACAGATAAGATGGCACATGTAGTAAATACTGTGACTAGTATTGGTAAACAATTTTTTCTAGCATTGTTACAAGTGTGGCAAAACTAGGATGTCAGAAGTATGACATTTTAGTGGGCTTTGGCAAGAGTTCAACTAGTGCAGGTTTCCAGAAAATGGGTATATTGTCTGATGTGAGGCAGAGGTTGTAGACATGTACTAGTGGAATGACAAAATCTCCTCACTGGTGGTATAGGATCGAGAGGGTAAACCCAAGAGTGGACAGGGGTGACAAAGGGAATTTGCTCTAGTCGATGTTCAGCTTCTTTTCATAGGCAGGCATTAGGCTAGCTGTTCTTGCAAACTATTTTAAGCCTGGCCAGGTTACCTTTTTGGTACTTCAATTAACCTATCCTATTTGTTGCTAAGTTTGGCCTTAACCACCCCATAGTCAAGAATTATATATCACCCTTAGTGAGAAAAACTGGAATAATACATACATAATTTGAGGGGACCCATGTATGAGACCAAGCATTTAGGAGCTGCTTCTGTTAGTAGTACACAGGGCAGTCTACACATACATTCTCTATTACCCATCCAAAGATCTAAACAGCTCTTCAATATGGACAGGGAGTAGCTTTGTTTTATGTAGATGGGGAGTCTGTTCCAGACCAGTGGTATCCTCTTCAAGATACAACTGTCACTCCAAACCATTCTGTTGATGTTACAGAAAATGTTTAGATCCCTGGACGGAGCATTTCTCATGCCATTTGACTTGCTGATGTGCAGCAGTTCCATTAATATTGGGTCAGAAAATACCTTGTATGCAAGACACAGATCACCTCAGTCTGTAGGATACAGTGTGCAATAACAGGTTCATAGGTTGGTACAAGGCTATACAAGCCTAGCCATAACAATTCCCTGGCTATTTCTTCCCACACTATTTACTTCCCAGGGCTTTGAGATGGCCCATGTATGACATACTGTTCAGGAATTGTATCCTCTTAGTAAGTTATTAATATGCTCCTGCTCAACCCCGGGCTAATACGCCAACTCACACCATGACACCTCCTCCTCCATGCTCTGCTACTTTTAACTACATCTGCCTTAACCAGCTTACTATTCCCTTATTCTACCTGTTTCCTCCCTTGCTCCTACTCCCCCATCCTTTCTATAAAACAATCCAGACTATTTTACTTCTTCCCAATTTTTACCCCAATACAAAATGCTGTGACTAGCACAGACGTTAAATGAAAAATTCACTGTAAGCATCTTATAGGTCATAGGTGACTCTATAGTCAGGCACACTGATGGTCCACTCACCAGGCTAAACAAGGAAAAAGTTACTGTCAACTGCCTGTCAGGTGCCAGGATCCGCCACATAACGCACGCACTCAGGTCACTCCACAACAAGTACAAATATGACTCTGTCATTGTCCATGTTGGTGTGAATGACCTGAGACGTACCTCCCTGGACTACATGAAAAGAGACATGGAGGAGCTCTCTGATCTTGCAGCCCAGGCCGGTATGACCCTAGCCCTGAGTAGCATCCTGCCATCACCCAGAATGACACCACAGTACAAGGACAAAATGACTGACTAACAATTGGCTAAGCTTCTGCTGTCATTCTAAGGGAATCCAGTATCTGTCTGCCTGGGATGACATGATCGACAGACCACGCTGCTTTGCCAGAGATGTCCTGCACCTGTCGCCCTTGGGATTCTGGATACTGGCAAAGGCTCTTGCCACCCCTATAGTGCCTTTTTTAGGCAGGGTTCAAATGACAAATTCACTACCGTAACAGGTACAAGCAAGCAAAATCTGAGGGTAATGCTACTCAATGCTAGAAGTCTAAACCTCAAAATGCACTCACTCGAGGCACTCCTTAAAATGGAGAACATTGACATCTGTGCAGTGACAGAGACCTGGTTCAAAGCTCCAGGGAGCACCCCTGCATTACCAGGCTATAATTCATACCACACCTTTTGGCCACCAAACCCGGACTGAAACACTAAAGGTGGAGGCATGTCCATATTCATTAAGGATATCCACACCTCCAAGCTAGTTGCTCAGCATAATGCATCCGAGATTATCCAAGTTCAACTAACTCTGGGCAAAACCGCAATCCAGATTGTAGCTTGGTACAGACCCCCCACCATGCCCCAGGATTCCCACTCCTCTTTTCTTGATACACTGGAAAATATTAAGGTACAACCCAATACTCTAATAATGGGTGATTTCAAATACCCTACCATTAACTGGGAAAACTACTCATGTACCAATTCTTTTGCTCAACGTTTTCTGGAAATCATCAATTCCAACGCTTTGGATCAACTTATCCACACCCCCACCAGAGGCAGCAATATCCTAGACCTGGTTATCAACAACATGTGTGACCGGTGTTCCACACCAGAGGTCAGCTCCGCGTTGGTCAGATCCGACCACAAGCTAATCACCCCAGACATCCACATCCTGCTCCCACCCCCATTAGGAAAACAACCGTAAAAAATTTCTTCAAAGCCAACTTCACGCTTCTTAAGACAGAAGTGGCAAACTTCATGATACCCATGCAGATGGACAACAGAGGTACGACTGCTGAATCCTACACAAATGCACTTTATAAGCACTTACACGAGTGCATTGATCGTGCTATCCCTAACAGAACCAAGATCCTATCCTCCAAAAAAAGGAAGCCAATCTGGTGGTTTTCTGCCATAAACAAACTCTACAACAGAAGAAAGAAACTGTTGCAAAAAAAGAGTAAAATCCCATGAAGCTGAGATCCCTCATAAAATCCTCCAAAGCTAGTTATGAAAACAAAATTGCCACTGATTCTAAAGACAACCACAAAGCATTCTATAGCTATGTCAAAAAATCTCAATGGCAACACTCAGATCTGCTCTGAGTTACAGCACAATGACACTAAATATACAGAACCCACTGACACTGCCAACATCCTGGCAGATGGGTTCAGTGCTAACTTTACCCCCCTCTCACCTCCTAATGGGCCCATCTTTATACCGGAAGAATGCAAAGTTCCTGTAATCAAGGCTGCACAGGTAAAAACTTCACTCTCCAAAGTCAAGAACACAGCATGCATGAGACCCGACATCCCAGGCTGCCTTCTACATGAACTACAGAATGAACTGGCACCCCACCTAAGTACCATGCTCAATCATAGCCTCACCTCAGGCTTTGTGCCCATTGAATGGTGCACCGCGACAGTTATCCCACTCCACAAAGGGGGGACCACAACAGACCCCGGGAACTACCGCCCCATTAGCCTGATGAGCCTCGTCTGCAAGGCCATGGAACGTATCATCATGGAACTCAAACAAAGACACTGGAGATCTCCAAACCCTGGAACCCACACAGTTTGGGTTTGTAAAAGGCAGATCATGTCTCCTAAACCTGATAGACTTCTTTGAAGTAGTCAACAAAGCCATAGATGAGGGTAAGGTGGCTCACACAGCCTATCTAGATCTCGCCAAGGCGTTCAACACCATCCCCCACACTGGAATTATAGATAAACTCACTAAACTAGGTATAAACCCCTATGTCACAAGATGGGTTGCCAACTGGCTTACTGAAAGAACCCACACTGTGAAAGTAGCAGACTCCAAATCAGACTTCAGACCAGTGACAAGTGGAGTACCATAGGGTTCAGTCCTGGGTCCTCTCCTGTTTGGTATCTACTTCTCTGAAGTACAGGCTAACACAGAAGGTCTTTGGCTAATTAAATTCGCAGATGACTGCAAACTAGGAGCCATAATTGAAACTTCTAATGATGTGGACATCCTACAAAAGGGCCTCACTGAGACAGATGCCTGGTGTGAAATACATCGTCTCAAGCTAAATGCCAAAAAGTGCATTGTCATCCCCTTTGGTAAAAATTCTGTACCCATGAACTAGCACATAGGCGGTAGTCTAAACACCGAAAGTGTGATAAGAGACCTTGGGACACAGGTGGACAGTAGTCTCTCCTTTGATAATCACATCGCCAAAGTGGTCAGGAAATCCTTCTACGTGGCACACCTCATCACAAAAGGTTTCTCATCCAGAAAAAAAGAGGTCATTGTTCCTCTCTACTCATCACTCATTAGACCCATTATAGAGTACAACGCCCCTTTTGGTATGTACCTCACAAGACATCTACAACAACTGGAAAAGCCACAAAAATACCTCACAAAGAGGATTACTGGCCTCAAACAGATGCCTTGCGCAGACAGTCTCAAAAAACTCCAGCTTTACTCCGTCGTACATCGCCTACTCAGAGGCAATCTCTGCCTAACATACAAAGCTATGTCAAACCCAGAGCTGCTGGACATGCTCCACTTAAAGAAATCCTAATCTCTCCAAGCTACACGCTCTAGGGACCTAAACCTTGTCACCACAATAAACAGAACATGCTGGAGGGATAGATTCCTGTCCCAGAGACTTCCCATACTCTGGAACAGACTACCTATCTATGTCAAACAGAGCTCCCCATTAGCACTCTTCAAGAAAAATCTTGATGATTGGATGGGAAATGGGAAATTCACCCCGGGGATCACTTCTGTGGTTCTGCTTGACAGGGGCACAGGAAAATAATTTTCTTGGGTGGCAAAAGCCAGGGTACATTTTTGGCTAGGCTTGTATAGGCCCTAGGGCCAATAGCCTAGTACCTACCTATGTTCGTAACCACTTTTTATATTTATGCTACTGTTATGATGAGTAATTAAGTTACTGTCAATATGTATGCTTTTAACCACTTGTAACACCTGTACTAATGTTTGTCTATTACTGTATCTCTATTTGGAGCTTTTCTCCCCAGGGCTCCACTGAAAATGGGTTCTTTAAGGCCCAGATGGAATTTCCCGGTAATTTGAATTTGCTTATTCGTGCTCAGCACTTGTTCAGTACTTGCTGTTAGCACTAAATAAGCTACAAATTATTACAGCGCTCAACCTTCCTCTTTAGAGGAAAACAGTTTTTGTACTTACTTTCCTCACTTGCTTAGAGAAAAACAGCTCTTACACTCACTTTCCTCACTTGTCTATAGGAAAGTAGTTTTTTATTCAGGCATATCCAAGGGTCAGCTACCAGTGATCTCTCCTTTCTATCTGATGAATCTGAGCATCTTGAGGCAATGTAGCAAATGCCTCATGCACACAGACAACCCTCTCCTCCTACCACCAAACACTACAACCTGTGAGAGATGCACTCATCTAGCCAAACTGCAAGTAAAGCTCTCTCCAGCCAAGACTGAACTTGACAGTCAAGAGGAGAAGGTAAACACTTGCACCACACCACACTCATCACATAGTCCCACTAAACCTACACCACCAAAATCCACACATAGAAACACAAAAACATTGACAGAGGCTCTCAATAGTAATCTGCTCAAGCAACAGAGACCTCCAAAACAGAAACGCAAGAAACCTCCACCCCCCCCCAACACAACCCAAATGACACAAAGCCCACAGACTTAGCGTGCCAATAAACCATAGCCCATAAGGCAAACCAACGTACCCAATACACTAGTCATAGGTGACGCTATAGTCAGGCACACTGATGCCCCAACTCACCAGGCTAAACAAGGAGAAGGTTAATGTCAGCTGCCTGTCGGATGCCAGGATCCACCACATAACCCACGCACTCAGGTCACTCCACAAGTACAAATATGACTCTGTCACTGTCCATGTTGGTGTGAAAGACCTGAGACGTACCTCCCTGAACTACATAAAAAGAGAAATGGAAGAGTTATCCGATCTTGCAGCCCAGGCAGGTATGCCCTAGTCCTGAGTAGCATCCTGCAATCACACAGAATGATACAGCAGTACAAGAACAAAATCATTGACTTCAACAATTGGCTAAGCTTCATGTGTCATTCTAAGGGGATCCAGTATCTGGCTGGGAAGACATGGTCGACAGACCACGATGCTTTGCCAGAGATGGCCTGCACCTGTCACCCCTGGGATTCCGGTTACTGGCTAAGGCTGTCACCCCTATAGTGCCTTTTTTAGGAAAGGTTCAAATGACAAATTCACCACCGTAACAGGCAAGCAAAAACTGAGGGTAATGCTACTAAATGCTAGAAATCTAAATCTCAAAATTCACTCACTCGAGGCACTCCTTAAAATGGAGAACAGAGATATCCATGCAGTGACTGAGACCTGGTTCAAGGCTCTATAGAGCATCCCTGCATTACCAGGCTATAACTCGTACCACACTTTTCGGCCATCTAACCTGGACCAGAACACCAAAGGCGGAGGTGTGTCCATATTCATTAAGGATATCCACGCCTCCAGGCTAGTTGCGCAGCATAATGCATCCAAGGTTATACAAGTGCAACTAAATCTGGGCAAAACTGCAATCCAAATTGTAGCTTGCTACAGATCCCCCACCATGCCCCAGGTTCCCACTCCTCTTTTCTTGATATACTGGAAAATATTAGGGTTCAACCAAATATCCCAATAATGGATGATTTCAATTACCCCACCATTAACTGTGAAAACTACTCATGTACCAACTCCTTCACTCAACGCTTTCTGGAATTCATAAATTCCAATGCCCTGGATCAACTTATCCACACCCCCACCAGGGGCAACAATATCCTAGATCTAGTCATTACCAACATGAGAGACCGGTGTTCCACACCTGAAGTCAACTCCTTGGTCAGATCCGACCATAAGCTAATCACCCTAGATATCCGCATCCCACCCCCACCCACCATTAAGGAAACTACGGTAAAAAATTTCTCCAAAGCCAACTTCATGCTTCTTAAGACAGAAGTGGCGAACTTCATGACACCCATGCAGATGGACAATACAGTTACAACTGCTGAATCCTACACAAATGCACTCTATAAACACTTATACGAGTGCATGGATTGTGCTATGCCAAACAGAACCAAGACAGTATCCTCCAAAAAAAGGAAGCCAATCTGGTGGTCCCCTGCCATAAACAAACTCTACAACAGAAGGAAGAAACTGTTGCAAGAGAGAGTAAAATCCCATGAGTGGAGGAGCTCAGTAAGAAGCCGAAATCCCTTATAAGATCCTCCAAAGCTAGCTACGGAAAAAAAAAAAAATTGCCACCGATTCCAAGGGCAACCACAAAACATTGTATAGCTATGTCAAGAATCTCAATGGCAACACTCAGATCTGCTCTGAGTTGCAGCACAACGGCACGAAAATTCCAGAACCAACTGATATTGCCAACATCCTAGCAGATAGTTTCAGTGCTAACTTTACCCCCCTCTCACCCCCTAAAGGACCCATATATATACAGGAAGAATGCAGAGTCCCTGTAATCACATCTATGCAGGTAAAAGCTGCACTCTCTTAAAACCAAAAACACAGAATCCATGGGACCGGACAACATCCCAGGCTGCATTTTACATGAACTTCAGAACGAACTGGCTCCCCACCTAAGCACCATGTTTAATCATAGTCTCACATCAGGCATTATGCCCACTGAATGGCGCACAGCAACAGTTATCTCACTCCACAAAGGGGAGCCACCACTGATCCTGGGAACTATCGCCTTATTAGCCTGATGAGCCTGGTCTGCAACGCCATGGAACATATCATCATGGAACTCAAACAAAGACATTGGTAACCTCCAAACTCTGGACCCAACCCAGTTCAGGTTTGTGAAAGGCAGATCATGCCTTCTGAACCTGATCGACTTCTTTAAGGCAGTCAAAGCCATAGACGTGGGTAAGGTGGTTCACACAGCCTATCTTGACCTCACCAAGGCTTTCGACACAACCCCCCATTCTGGAATTATAGCTAAACTCACTAAACTATGGATAAATCCCTACGTCACAAGATGGGTTGCCAACTAGCTCACTGACGGAACCCACACTGTAAACGTTACAGACTCAACATCTGACTTCAAACCAGTGACAAGTAGAGTACCCACAGGGTTCAGTCCTGGGACCTCTCCTGTTTGGTATCTACTTTTCTAAAGTACAGGCTAACACAGAAGGCCTCTGGCTAACAAAGTTCATAGGAGCCATAGTAGAGTCTCCAAATGATGTGGACATCCTACAGAAGGGCCTCACTGAGACAGATGCCTGGTGTCAGAGGCATGGCCTCAAGCTCAATGCCAAAAAGTGCACTGTCATCCCCTTTGGTAAAAACTCTGTACCCATGAACTACCACAAACGGCAGTCTACTTAACTCCGAATTTGTGATGAGACCTTGGGACCCAGGTGGACAGTAGTCTCTCCTTTGATAATCACATCACCACAGTAGTCAGGAAATCCTTCTGTGTGTCACACCTCATCACAAAAGGGTTCTCATCCAGGAAAAAAGAGGTCATTGTTCCCCTCTACTCGGCACTCATTTGACCCATTATAGATTACAACGCCCCTTTTTGAATATACCTCACAAGACATCTGCAGCAGCTGGAAAGGCCACAGAAGTACCTCACAAAGAGGATTACTGCCCTCAAACAGATGCCCTACACTGACCGTCTCGAAAACCTCCAGCTTTACTCTGTAGCATATTGCCTACTCCGAGGAGATCTCTTCCTAACATATAAAGCTATGTTAAACCCAGAGCTGTTAGACATGCTACACCTAAAGAAATCCCAATCCCTCCGAGCTACACGCTCTAGGGCCCTAAACATTGTCACCACAATAAACAGGACATGCTGGAAGAATAGATTCCTGTACCAGAGACTTCCTATACTCTGGAACAAGCTACCCATCTATGTCAAGCAAAGTTTCTCATTAGCACTCTTCAAGAAAAATCTTAATGAGTGGATGGGAAATAGGAAATACACCCCAGGGATCACTTCTGTGGCTCTGCTCGACAGGGGTGCAGGAAATTAACTTTCTTGGGTGGCGTAAGCCAGGGAACCTTGTTGGCTAGGCTTACGTAGGCCCTTGGGCCGATAGCCTAGTACCTACCTATGAACCTAAATGTCAAATAAAATAAATATTACTGTGGGGGACTGTTTGGGAATTGTACCCTCCAAGTACGTTACCTATGTGGATGTTAACATTGTTGCATGCTTCTGGACAGATACATGCCAAAAAAGGCATTACACCCAATGATTAGCCTAATGAGGACTGAGTAAAGGGGGACAATGTCATCTCTAGATCTAGTTGCAATCCCTTTTTTTATAAGCTGTGCAATACAGAAGAACTTGCTTACAAAAGTGGATGCAAGTTAGTCGAAATTAATGTCACTGTCCATATAAGTTCCCAAATCCCAAACAACTGGGTCAGCTCTCAGGAACGCATTCTCAATGTGGTAGTTAGCTGGGGTAGATGATTTCCCAAAAGATAAAATGATGCATTTTGTGGCATTTAGTTTCAGCCCATGATTCTGACACCAGTTATTCATTTAAGCTAAACCTTCCTGCAAGACGGCCAAGTAATTTGGGGATTAAATAACTGCTCCTACCATAGAGTCATCTGCAAACTTAAGTCAGTCACAGCCATTTGGTATTGGCTTTTATTCCAGAGAGCTCCCGAACCCTGGGGGACATGACTGGTTACCGTCTCTCTGGGGATGTAGCTTCCTCTATTTTGATCTCCTGTGTCCTATCTGTAAACCAGCTGGAAATCCAGTGAGTGGCAGGGATTTATTACAAGTTTATTTAGCTTTTCTATTATGTCCAAGTTGGGAATTATGTCAAAAGCTTTGGCAAAGTCTTGGTATATGGCGTGTACTGTTTTACCTTCATCCATTGCTTTGCCGACCTTGTCAAAGAGGGTCTATACACACTGAGCACAGTGGATGAGAGTTGTTGACCGCAACAGTTAGCTGAGATATATAAGTATCCTGCTTTTTTTCGATTTGTACAGATTATTGTTTCTAATAATTAATATGTTTCTAACAATTAATATATAGCACTTTTATTGTCTGCTTTTTAGTCTTCGAATGTATTTTATTGCTATTAACAAATCTGCACAAGTAACTGATTTGTCTGCTGTTAAAAGCATTCTGTATCTTTACAAATCTTTATCTGTTTAAAAACTTTCATTTGTTTTCTGTAGTGCTTACTGTCTGTCCCCTCCCTTACTCCCAGTTGGTGTCTTGCTCTTATACTTCGTGGCTTTGCAGTTGCCTGCCCCTACTGTAAATCTGATCTGTGACACTCCTCCCAGTCTAATGTCATTAGCTCATTCTACCTAATACAGAGAACACATTTGATAAGGCCTTCTGTTTCTCCTTTTTCCCTTTCAAAACAAAAGGGAAAAAAGAAAAAAAAAAAAAATATATATATATATATATAGAGAGAGAGAGAGAGAGTATATTTCAGAGCATTTATTATAACTGTAGTTGCCTTAATATTGCTACAACTCAAGTGCTCTAGGTTGCACTGCATCTGAAGTGTTTGTGTGTTTTAGCTGCTTTTCTGTATATATAGACTTCTCTGTTTCTTTAAATAAATAATCTGCAAAGTTGTTTTTTTGCATTCCTGCCTGTATTTCTGGGTTTTTTTGCACTTTTAAAGTTTGTTTTCGCTTAGTTTAACTGGTAGGCTACACACTCAAGTGTGCTAGCCGAATTAAAGCATTTACTGTGTTTCTGTACCTAATTTCTGCTACTCTGTATAATAAAAAAAAAAAAAAAATTCCTTCTTTCCCACCTTTACTGAACTAGAATAGTCCAGTCTTCAGGTATTCATGGGTTCATACTAGGCTATCTGCCCTAGGGCATTTATAAGCCTAGCCAGAGTATGTTTGGCTTTCGCCACCCATTTTAAATTAATTTTGCTATGCCCTTTTTCGAGGTTAGTATACTGTGCCTCTGTCTAACAGTGACACAGAAGTGATACCCGGGGTAAACCTACGATCTCCCATCCACTCATCAAGATTCCTCTCGAAGAGAGTCAATGAGGGACTCTGCCTAACCTGGACTGGGATTTTATTCCAGAGTGAAGGGAGCCTTCTGGGTTATGAATCTGTCCCTCCAGCATGTCCTATTTATTTCAGTGCTGAGGTTCAAGTCACTCAAGCGTGTAGCTCGATGGGATTTGGATTTTTTGAGGTGCAGCATGTCCCTTAATTCCGGGCTGGACATGGCTTTATAAGTCAGGCACAGGTCGCCTCTGAGCAGGCGGTATGCCACTGAGAAGAGCTGGTGTTTCTTTAACCGGGCAGCATATGGCATCTGTTTGAGCCCTTTGATCCTCTTGGTGAGGTACTTTTGTGGTCTTTCCAGTTGCTGCAGGTGTTTGGTAAGGTACATCCCAAAAGGGGCACTGTACTCGATTATGGGCCTGATGAGGGATGAGTAAAGAGGCACGATGACCTCCCTAATCTAGATGTGAATCCCTTCATGATTAGGTGGGCTATATAAAATGATTTTTTAACCACTTTGGCTACGTGGTTGTCAAATGAGAGACTGATGTCAACTTGGGTCCCCAGGTCCCTAATTACTTCTTCTGTACTTAATGAATTACCACCTATGTGGTAATTTGTGGGCACTTTGTTTTTGCCAAAGGGGATAACTATACACTTTTTGGCATTTAGCTTGAGGCCATGGCTCTGGCACCAGTTGTCTGTTTCTATAAGGCCCTTTTGGAGGATGCTTGTGTCGGCTGGAGAGTCGATTATGGCGCCCAGTTTGCAGTCATTTGCGAACTTGGTCAGCTACAGTCCTTCCGTGTTGGCCTGTACCTCCGAGAAATATATACCGAACAACAGAGGTCCCAGGACTGAGCCTTGTGGGACGCCACTTGTAAAGTACAGTTTTGTACCTACCATAAATGTAGATGTTCGAGTGCTAATACAGCTGCAGTCATAACAGATGGGTTTTCCTGCCGTCAGGCGGGTCCTCGGTCGGCCGAATTCCAAAGTCTAGGTCCGGCGTCAGATGCCGTCGCTTCTTCCCTGATGTCAGAGTGACAGGGGTATAAAAGAACCAGCCAACGCCATTTTCTTCAGTTTTTCTTGCCCCAGATGTCAGGTGCCCCCAGAAGGAAGGCAATACATAAATTTATGTAATAATGCAATGCAATATAATCAAAAAACAGTAGTTGCAAGCAAATACACCATAAAAGAATACCCCAATCAGGTTGTATGAGGAGGTGTTAGCCATTAGGCCTGTCCCAAGAGGGGAAGGAGGGAGGGAAACCTGGACTGCAGCTGTATTAGCACTCGAACATCTACATTTATGGTAGGTACAAAACTGTACTATGTTCATTGTGCATACAGCTGCAGTCATAACAGATGGGTAGAATCCCAAAGCTAAAAAAGGGGTGGTAGGCACTAGGTGGAACTAGGAGGAGCCAGGATGCCCTGCAAGACTGCAGTGGCAAAGCCTGCTCTAGATTTGGAGTATAATGGTAGGTGATAGTGCTTGGAGAAAGTATGTACAGAACTCCAAGTGGCTGCTTCCAAAATATCTTTGGTAGGAACCCCCCTGAGGAAAGCTGCAGAGGTAGCTGTGGCCCTTGTGGAGTGAGATCTGATGCCTGCAGGTACAGTTTTACCATGAAAAGAGTAACAAAAGCGTATGCAGTGGGCTATCCATTTTGAGACTGTCTGTTTGGAAATAGGCTTCCTTTGAGCTCCTGTAGCATGGGACACAAAGAGTTGCTCTGATTTTCTGGAAGGCTTTGTTCTGTCCAAATAATAACGTAGCTGTCTGTGAATGTCCAAGGAATGTAGTAGTCTCTCCCCTTTGTTTTCAGGATTAGGGTAAAAGGTAGGTAAGTGGATAGCCTGATTC
This sequence comes from Protopterus annectens, assembly GCF_019279795.1. Classification (NCBI taxonomy): domain Eukaryota; kingdom Metazoa; phylum Chordata; order Ceratodontiformes; family Protopteridae; genus Protopterus; species Protopterus annectens. The sequence continues at coordinate 1,317,592,823 of NC_056726.1, read as the reverse complement.
AAGGCTACCCTGGATACTACCTATGGCATAAAGGAAGGAGTGGTTCATAAGGAAACTCTGTCCTGATGGAAAATGATGAAAGGCTGCACAGCTATGAGGGCTTGTAGTTCCGAAACCCTGCAAGCTGAGGTGATAGCCAGAAGGAAGGCTGTTTTCCAGGACAAATATTGCAGTTCTGTTGAAGCAGCTGGCTCAAAAGGAGGCAAGGTCAGTTTTTCATAGGTTCATAGGTTCATACTAGGCTATCTGCCCGAGGGCATTTATAAGCCTAGCCCCCTTTAGTATGGGGAACTATACCCATTATTTTGCTGTGCCTCTGTCGAGCAGTGACACTGAGGTAATCCCTGGGATATATCTGCGATCTCCCATCCATTGGTCAAGATTTCTCTTGAACAAGGCCAGCGAGGTGCTCTGCCTCACATGTGATTTTGTTCCACAGCATAGGAGTCTTTGGGTGATGAATCTATCCCTCCAGCACGTCCTATTAATAGGTTTAAGTCTTGTGGCTCTGATGGATCTAGATTTTTGAGGTGAAGCATATTCATCAAATCTGGGTTTGACATGGCCTTGTATGTTAGGCAAAGGTCACCTCTGAGCAAGCGACTGAATAGAGCTGGAGTTCTTTCAGTCGGGCAGCATAGGACAGATTTTGAGACCCTTTATCCTTTTGGTGAGGAACTTTGTGGCTCTCCAGCTGCTGCAAGTGTCGGGTCAGATACATTCCGAATGGGGCATTGTACTCAATCATTGGTCTGATGAGTGATGAGTAAAGGGAGACTATGACCTCCCTTGATCTAGATGAGAATCCCTTCATGATAAGGTGGGCAATGTAGAAGGTCTTCCTAACTACTTTAGCTACATGGGTGTCGAATGACAGACTACTATCAATCTGGGTCCCCAGGTCCCTGATAACTTCTTCTGTGCTCAGTGGATTGCCACCTATTTGGTAGCTAGGGTAACCTTGTTTTTCCCGAAGGGTATGACTATGCATTTTTGGCATTTAACTTTAGGCCGTGGCTCTGGCACCAGTTATCCGTTTCTGTGAGACCCTTCTGAAGGATATCTGTGTCAGATTGCAGTCATCTGCAAACTTTGTCAGCCATAACCCTCCTGTGTTTGCTTGTACAGTAGATGCCAAACAAGAGTGGGCCCAGGACTGACTGTGGGACACCACTTGTGACAGGCTTTGAGTCTGACATGGCCAGCAACTCTGACCCTGTGGGTTCTGTCACTCAGCCAGTTAGCAACCCATCTTGTGATGTATGGGTTAACATTTAAGCTGATGAGTTTTTCAATGATAGCCTTAGCCAGATCGAGGTAGGCTGTATGGACTGCCTTTCCTCATCAATGGCTTTGGTGACTGTTTCAAAAAAGTCAACCAAGTTTAAAGGCATGATCTGCCTTTGACAAAGCCAAACTGGATTTGATCCAAAGTCTGCAAATTCCTATGTCTTTATTTATGAGGTCCATTATGATCCTCTCCATGGCTTTGCAGATAAGGCTTGTCAAGCTAATGGGCCGGTAATTTCCAGGGTCGGTGGAGGCACCGCCTTTGTGAAGTGGGACCACAGTTGCAGCAGAGGTAAGACTTTGATTAAACAGCTGTCCTAGCTGTGGGTTTAATTCCTCATTGAGTTCGGGACACCATCAGGTCCCATGGATGCTGTGTTTTTGCTTTGGAGAGCAGTTCTCACTTTGGAGATGTTTGGGGCTGCAATCGTTTGATATAGATATCTCTCCTTTTGGGGAGAAGTTTGCACTGAACCTGTCAGCCAGTATGTTGGCAATGTCTGTAGGATCAGTAATCTTCACATCATTTTGAACTAGTTCTGAGCATATCTGGGAGTTTTCTCCTAGGTTTCTAACATAGCTAAAGAAGGCCTTATGATTGTCTTTTGAGTCTTTAGCTATTTTTCTCTCGAAATTTGCTTTGGATGATTTTATGAGAGCTCTTAGTTTTTACTTATAGTGATCAAGGGTGTCTTACCTTTTAAGGATTTTGCTCTATCTTGTAGTAGCTTCCTCCTTTGTTGTAGAGTTTGTTTATGGCTGGGGTCCACCAGACTTTGGTACAAAGAGTCTTTGTTTTGCTTGGGATTGCCTTATCCATGCAGTCCTGCAGGTGCTGGTAGAAGGCATTTGTAAGTGATTCAGCGGCTTGAGTACTGTTTTCCATGACTGGGGCCTTAAAGGAGACCACACTAGTCTTTAGAAGTGTGAAGTCGGCTTTTGAGAAGTTCTTTACTGTGGTCTTTTTATTTCAGGTGGGGTGGGATGAGGACCTCCAGCGAGATTAGTTGTGATCTGATCTCACCAGTGAGGTATACTTCGGTGTTGAACATTGTGCTCCCATGTTCGTGATGATGAGATCAAGTATGTTATCTCCTCTTGTGGGGATGGTGACTAGTTGTTCCATGGCATTTGAGTTTATGAATTCCAGGAACTTTTGGGCTAGGGTGTTTGGGCTTGAGTAGTGTTCCCAGTCTATATTAGGGTAATTGAAGTCACCTAGTATGATGGTGTTTGGTGATACATTTATCCCCTCTAGTGTTTTCAGGAAGGCCATGTGAGGTTCCTGAGTTTGTGAGGGTGGCCTGTAACATGCTACAATTTGCAGAGCAGTCTTGCCTATGGTTAATTGCACCTGGATGGTCTAGAATGAAATTGAGGTCCCAAGCAGGTACTGGTTGTTTCCTTGGGGGTTTTATATTCTTAGCCCCTCTGAGGAACTGTCTTAAGAGGGGGTGAGAGAATAAAGGAGGATCAGTGTTGTATTCTGCAGAAATGGCTGAGGCATGGATTTTGATGGAGGAGAATTAAAGTCCACTGCTTAGCATCTCAGCTAGGTACTGTAATATTTGAGGTAAATTCAGTATTCCAGGATTCTAACCCTTTTTCTGATTCCAGGAACAAAACCGTTTCCATTTTGCGGAGTAGGCTTTTCTAGTAGAAGGCCTTCTGGCCTCCAAAATGACATCCTGCACCTCCTTGGAGAGTAAGGTCTGTTGTGAATTTAAGGAATCTTCCATGCGGCTAGATTGAGTGTTTTCAGCTGACTGTGAAGAGTTTTGAAGTTGTGCTGAGTTAGTAGAAGAGGCATTAGAGGCAGGATCCATGGTGGGGAATGCGTCAGGCTCCTCAGGAGTGGGTACCAGTGTTGCCTTGGCCAGTCTGGAGCAATGAGAATCATCTTTGGTCTGTCTGCTCTGGTTTTTAATAGAACTTTGGGCAGCAGAGGAAGAGGTGGAAAGGCATAAACTGTCATTATTGTCGAACTGAAAGAGAGAGTGCGTCCACTTTCCAGGCCTGTGGATGAAAGGTCCTTGATCAGAATTTTGTCAATTGGTGATTTCTGTGGGTGGCAAAGAGATCTATGTCTGGACTTCCCCATGCTTGAATTATCTTTGTAAAAACTTGAGGATGCAACTTCCATTCGTGTGGATCTGTCATATTTCTGCTTAGGTTGTCTGCCAGCATGTTTTCCTTGCCTGGCAGGTACTGTGCTTGAAGTTAGATTTGTAATTCCAGAGCCATGTTCCAAAGAGACATGGCTAGCCTGCATAGGGGGTATGAATGGGTTCCTCCCTGTTTGTTTATGTACCACATTACTGTGGTGTTGTCTGTCCTTATCAATAGCTGGCCTGGATGCAGTAGGTCTTTGAAAGCCATAATAGCATTTATTACTGCTAGCATTTCCTTTTGATTGATGTGTAGGTGCTTTTCTTTTTGGGACCATTTGCCCTGAATGCACCGATCTGTCATGTGCGCCCCCCAGGCGTAGTCCGAGGCGTCTGTTTTGATGACTTGATTTGCTTGAGGCTTGCAGAATGGGAGACCTGTGTTTCTTTGGCATGCTTGAGCCCACCACAGAAATTCCTTTTGAAGACATGGAATCAGTGGTATTATTGTTTCCAAACTGTGGTTGTGTTGAGACCATATGTGTTGAGACCATAGTTTTTTTAGGTACCATTGAAGTTTCCTCATATGCAGCTTTGCACATGGGATTAGCAGGATGCAAGATGCCATGAATCCCAGAGCCTGCAGGATTTTCCTTGCAGTCAGCCTAGTGAAGATAGCCAGTTTTCTGAAGTACTGAGTTACTTGCCCTTGTTTCTCTGGCGTGAGGTAGGCCATCTGGGTATTTGTATTTAAGCTGGCACCCAGGAAAATTATTGTTTGAGAGGGTATTAGCCTTGATTTCTTTTTGAACATTATTACAAACGCCAGATGTTTCAGAAGTATGTGCTTGCTGTCCGCTTGGATCAGGCAGTCATCCAAATATGGGTATATTTGTATCCCTTGAAGTCCGCAGTAGGCAATTACTGATGCCAGGCATTTCATGAACACTCTGGGCGCAGTAGATAAGCCAAAGGGCAATGCAGAGAATTGATAATGGGTTGAACCTGCAAGAAATCTGAGGTATCTTCTGCAATCTTGTCTGATTGGGACATGCAGGTATGCCTCCTTGAGGTCCAATGTTACCAGCCAAGACTGCTACCTCAGCATGGGAAGAAGCTGCTGTAATGTGAGCATCTTGAATTCTGGCACGAGTAAAAATGTGTTTAGGATGGATAGGTCCAAAATAGGTCTCCAATCTTTGCCCTTCCTTGGTACCAGGAATAGTCTGGAATAAAAACCTTGACCCTTTTCTTGTGCAGGTACCTCTTGAATAGCTTTCATGTCCATGAGATCTGAAATTTGTTTTTGTGCATCTGCCGTTTGATTGTGTGGCAGGTTTGGCATGCCTCTCATTTTTGGAAGGGTGTGAAAGTCGAATCTGTAGCCTCTGTCTATCTGACCAGGATCCATTTTTCTTTTGTGACAATATGCCAATTTTTCGAAAATAATGCCAGTTTTCCGCCTAAAGGTGCTTCCATTTGAGCCTTGCTTGGCATGCAAAGGGGAAAGTCATTGGTTCTGCTTTCTGAATGGCTGTGAACTATCCTCACCACCTCTTTGTGTAGCTGCTTGCCATTGTCTGCCTCTAAATGATCCTTGAGATTGCCCTCTACCCCTCGGGCGCCTGTATCTACCTCTTTTGGGTCTGTCCGTGGCTGGAAAGGACCAATTTTTTGAAGGCCACTTTCTACTGAAATGCGGAGGTTGTACCTGTAGGAAATCTTTCACTGTTTGCATTGATTTTGCCTTTTCCTCCATTTTCTTTAATACCTCCTCAGCTTTAACACCAAACAATATATCTTTTTGAAGAGGTGCATCTAGTAATTTAGCTTTGACATGATCTGGTAAGGTTTGCTCTTTGAGCCAAGCATGTCTACGTATGACTGATCCTGTAACAGCAGCTCTACATGAGGCCTCTAAAGCATCAAAACCACACTGCAAGGTATGTTTACCCACTTGCTCTGCACTATGTAACAAATCCTGCAACTCCTTCAAGTCTGGTTGTTCAGGTTGTGACATTTTGCTTTTCAACTGTGATAACAGAAACTGTTGGTACTTTAACATATTGAACTGACAGTTTAATGCCCTCATGGTTAAGGTGGCCGAGGTGTATACCTTTTCCCCCACCTTTCTAAAGCTCTGGAATCTCTCTCAGAAGGTAATGGATTTTTAGCAGTGGAGGCCTTAATTCCCTTGGGACCCTGTGAAATAGTTTCTGGGTCAGCCGCATGGCTTTTGTATAGGAATTGGTGTGAATCAGGAACCCAGTAATACCTGTCAGGCTTGACTGGAGCTGGAGGTAAAGAATCTGGGTTAAGGCTGGCCTCCGAATAAACATCATCTAGTATGTCTAAGACAGGAGGTATAGCCAGAGGCCTGTGCTGAGGGAGCAAGAGGAAATCCCTAAGCCTTTTCTTGGAGTCTGAGTACTCTTGGCCTTCCCAGTGGAAGTGTTCCCTCAAGGTATGTAAGGTTTCCCCAAAAGAGTAATCCTCAGGGGGGGGGGGACAGAGGGAATGGACTCCTCTGCATCAGAATCTTCAAAAGGGGAGTATGAATGTTCCTGGTCTTCAGAATGTTCTGAAGTAATGGAGGCCTGGTCCGAGGAAGGGTATTCTTCCTACACTCTGGGCCTTTTGTCCAAGGGGGGTTGAGAACCCCTGATAAGAGTAATCAAATCCGCAGCCATTTTGAGCGTCTGCTTTTTAGGCATGGGGCCTTGAGAGGGGCCCTGAGGAGCTTGTCTTTTAGTATGCATGGCTGCTTTAGACTTAGTGAAAGCCTTGATGGAAAAAGAAGGAGGAGGCCTGAAGACACCTTGAGAGGTGGCAGGCCTGTCTAAACTCTGAGTTTCCCCGCCAAGAGTGGCTTCGGTATCTGTAATCGGGGTGTGGGCCGAAGAGCCTGCGACCTCGGGCACAGATGACACTGCCAATGAAGTGTCATCGGTAGTCAGGGGCTGTGTAGGCACCTCGCTGAGAACCGGAGCACCTGTAGTCGGCTTTAGCGTGGTGTCGGTAGAAGTCGCGGACCTCGTATGTCGGTCCTTATCTTTGCGTCTTTTACTCAAAACTGGAGTCGGAGTATCCGACGACATAATGTAATTAAACTTTTTGCCAAAATAGTGTTGGGCGAACTCCGCCCGACGCTTAATAGTGCGCGTGTTGAATGTAGCACAAAAATGACAGGCTGAGACGTCGTGGTCTGGGCCTAAGCAAGGAATGCAGAGGGAATGAAAATCCTTATGCGGTATTTGCTTCCCACATGAAATGCAATTATTAACTTTGTCTGACATCGGTCTGAGGAAAGAAAAGTTTCCCCAATGGGGTACTTAGCTTTCAAGAAGACTTCGGTTGAAAAATATTCGTAATCTCAAAAGCTGGCCGACCAGCACTTGCGAACTGCTTCTGCTTCGGGCACCGCGCGGCAAGAAAGACTGGAGAAAATGGCGTCGGCTGCTTCTTTTATACCCCTGTCGCACTGACGTCAGGGAAGAAGCGACGACATCCGACAGCGGACCTAGACTTTGGAATTCGGCCGAACGAGGACCCGCCTGACGGCAGGAAAACCCATCTGTTATGACTGCAGCTGTATCCACGATGAACATCTGGTTTGGAGTCTGACATGGCTCCAGCAATTCTAACCATGTGGGTTCTGTCCTTGAGCCAGTTTGCAACCCATCTAGTGACATAGGGGTTTATATTTAAGCTGGTGAGCTTATCTATAATGCCCGAGTGGGGTATTGTATCGAAGGCTTTTGCGAAGTCCAAGTAGGCTGTGTGGACCACCTTCCCTTCGTCAATTGCCTTGGTGACTGTTTCAAAGAAGTCGACCAGGTTTAAGAGGCAGGATCTGCCCTTAAAGCCGAACTGGGTAGGATCCAGTGTCTGTAGGTCCCCAATATCTTTATTTATGAGGTCCATGATGATCCTTTCCATAGCTTTGCAGACCAAGCTAGTTAGGCTTATGGGGCGATAGTTTCCAGGGTCGTTGAGGCACCACCTTTGTGGAGAGGGACCACTGTTGCTGTACGCCACTCTTTGGGTACATATCCTGTGGTAAGGCTGAGATTGAACAGTAGTTTTATGTTTGGGTTTAGCTCTTCTTGGAGTTCATGTAGGACGCAGCCCGGGACACCGTCTGGTCCCATTGATGCTGTGTTTTTTGCTTTGGAGAGGACGGCTCTTACCTGAACATCTGAGATGTCAGAGGGGCAGCACTCTGCTGGGATAGATATTTGCCCTTTTGGTGGGAAGTTTGCGCTGAACCTGTCAGCTAGGATGTTGGCAATGTCTGTGGGTTCGGTGTATTTTTTGTCATTTTGGACTAATTCTGAGCATATCTGGGAATTCCCACCCAGGTTCCTAACATAACTAAAGAAAGCCTTGTGATTATCCTTAGTGTCCTGTGCAATTTTTCTCTCGAAGCTGGCCTTAGACGATTTTATGAGTGCCCTTAGTTTTTTGCTAATACTGATCAGAGATGCCTTCCCTTTTGGAATTTTGCTCTACCATGTAGTAGCTTCCTCCTTCTATTGTATAGTTTGTTTATGGCTGGGGTCCACCAGACAGGACGCCTGCCTTTGGAGGATTGGGTCTTGGTTTTATTTGGGATTGCATGATCCCTGCATTCCTGTAGGTGTTCATAGAATGCATTTATAAAGGATTCTGCGGTCTGGGCCGTATTTTCCACAGGCCCGGGGGCTTTGAAGGATTCCACCTCGGTTTTGAGGAGTGTGAAATTTGCTTTAGAGAAGTTTTTCACTGTGGTTTTCTGGGCAGGGGGTGGGGTCGGGATGTGAATATCCAGTGAGATCAGTTTATGGTCTGATCTTACCAGTGAGGGATACACTTCTGGTCTGGAGCATAGAGTCCCCATGTTGGTGATGATCAGGTCCAGTATGTTTTCACCTCTTGTGGGAGTGGTAACAAGGTGTTCCATAGCATTTGAGTTTATGAATTCTAGGAACCTTTGGGCTAGGGTGTTGGAGCTAGAGTAATGCTCCCAGTCTATGTTTGGGTAGTTGAAGTCAACAGTATAATGGTGTTTGGAGAGACCTTCATATTTTCCAGTGTTCTCAGGAAGGCCGAATGGGGTTCCTGGGTTTGGGAGGGTGGTCTGTAGCAGGCTATAAACTGGAAGGCAGTTTTACCCACTATTACTTGCACATGGATAGTCTCTGATGCTTCGTGCTTTGCCACCAACCTGGAGGTGTGGGTATCTTTGATGAATATCGATACTCCCCCTCTTTTTGCGGTTCGGTCCAAGTTTTGGGGCCAAAAAGCATGGTATGAGGTATAACCTGGTAGTGCTGGGGTGCTCTCGGGTGCCCTGAACCAGGTTTCTGTTACTGTACAGATATCGATGTTCTCCATGCTAAGGAGAGTTTCAAGTGCGTGCATCTTGAGGTTTAGACTTCTGGCGTTGAGTAGCATTACTCTTAGTTTCTTATCCATTGTGATACCAATGGAGGTGGGTTTTTCTTTTAAGCCTTGCCTACAAAAGGCACTATGGGGGTACCAAGAGCCTTTGCCAATATCCGAAAGCCCAGGGGTGACAGGTGCAAGCCATCCCTAGCGAAGCATCGTGGCTTGTCGAGCATATCATCCCAGGCTGACAGGCATTGGATCCCCTTTGAATGACACCAGTACTTAAGCCAATTGTTGAAATTGATCATCTTGTCTTCATATTGTGGCATCATTCTTGGTGAGGGTAAGATGCTACTCAAGGTCAGGGTCATACCGGCCTGGGCTACATGCTCAGAGAGCTCCTCTATGTCTCTTTTCATGTAGTCCAGGGATGTACATCTCAGGTCATTCACACCAGCATGGACAATGACTGAGTCATATTTGTACTTGCCTTGGAGTGACCTGAGTGCTTGTGTTATGTGGCGGATCCTAGCGCCCGACAGGCTGCTCACCGTGACCTTCTCCTTGTTCAGCCTGGTGAGCGGAATGTCAGTGTGCCTGACGATAGAGTCACCTATTACAAGTGTATCAGGTGTGCTGTTTAGCCTTAAGGGCTGTGACTGTTTGGCACACTGGCTTTGTGAGATATGTGTTGCACATGTTTTGTTTTGGGGTAGCGGTTGCTTGGGTGTCTGCTTTGGAGATCTCTGCTGCTTAGGCAGATCTTTATTTGGAGCCTCCGAGTATGTTTTTGTGTGATTATGTGTTTGGTTTGCTGTCGTGGTAGGTCTATGCGAGACTGGAATTGTAGTGAGCGTGGTTTCCTTCTCCTCCTGACTGGTTATGCCAGTACTGAGTTGAGAGAGCTTAGTCTCCAGTTTGGCTATAATTTGCATCTCTCACATGTGTTGGAATTTGTTGGGAGGAGGAGAGGGTTGTCTGTGTACATGAGGCAGTTGTAACATTGAATCAAGATTCCCAGATTCACCAGGTGGACCGGAGAGGAGATTGACAACTGACCTTTGGACATGCTAGAATAATATTGGGAATTCCTTTATAATTGAAAACAAGGGCCAATGGGGAGTGAGGGTGTAGTGCTTTTAATTTTTAGTGCTGACTTATATAATTGCTTTTGTGAGCAAGTGCCAGGTAACTTAAGTGCAATGTGTTACGGGTAACTTAAATGCAAAAACGACACACAGTAACTTTCTTTCAAGTGAAACAAGGAAATAAGTACAGTAAGCAATGCAGATATCACTAGGGATCCACAGAAGCACTGAGAAGCAGCGTTTTAGGTGGAATTAGCGTTCCAGGGAAATAACAAGCAAACAAACAACAAGCATACAAATAAAGCTAGATTCAGCAGACCTGGATCTAGCCTATGCTACAGCAAACAAGGTGTACCAATTTCAGTAAGAAACAGTTCAAATATGCAGGCACTATAAACCTTTAACCAGAAATTCCCAACTCAGAAGGGCAGAGTCCAGCCTCTCCTCCCACAAGAGTGCAGACCACGAATCTTCTTAATGTAAAATAAATGGCCTGAAGCCCAAGTGCATAAACCAGAACTAATACACTTCAGGAATAACAGACACTGAGCCCTCAATCAGCAGTTCCCAACTTAGAATGATGAAAGCTACATGTCCTGCCACCACAGTGCAGGCCACAAACCTTCCTAATGTAAAACAACTGGTCTGAAGCCCAAGTGCTTAATCCAAAAGACTTAGAATGATAGCTACACTTTAATCAAGTTACTACCAAGCAGTAATAAATACAATTGAATACCTTAAAGAATGCCTGGATTAGTGCTCAAGTTTTACAAACAAAGCTAGTTTCAGCAGGCCTGGATCTAGTCTATGCTACAGCAAACAAGGTGTACCAATTTCAGTAAGTAGTAGTTGAGATATGCATGCACTATAAGCCTTTAACCAGAAATTCCCAGCTCAGAAGGGCAGAGTCCAGCCTCTCCTCCCACAAGAGTGCAGACCACGAACCCTCTTAATGTAAAATAACTGGCCTGAAAGCCCAAGTGCTTAAACCAGAATTAATACACTTTTAGAATAACAGACACTGAGCCCTCAATCAGCAGTTCCCAACTTTGAAGGATGTAAGCTACCTGTTCTGCCACTACAGTGCAGACCACAAACCCTCTCAATGTAAAACAACTGGTCTGAAGCCCAAGTGTTGAAACTAAAAGGCTTAGAATGAGTTACACCAAGCAGTAATAAATACAATTGAGTACTTTTAAGATGACGCAAATGCAAAATAAAGTAGGAAGAAACACAAGTACAGCTTGTATTGCTGATCTCTGGGCTGTGTCAGAGTTCCTGTGTTGCCCATATCCTTATTTGGATAGGGGGAAGCTTCTTTGTTCACCAGTGAGAGTGGGGAGCGCTGAGCAGCCTATCTGTCCCTTGAGGAGTGGTTCCAGCCCAGTGACCTGTAGCTTATTGGCTGTTTTGGGCCATTTCCTATCTCTTCTAGCCCCCTGCTTTAAAGCCAGCTTTAGCGCGCTTTTGCGCTTGAAATTTAAAGTCTGTCCTGTTTGTTGCATTTTCCTGTTGAGGCTACACACTCAAGTGCGCTAGCCTGTGCTACATATTTATTGCATTTTCCTGTTGTTTGTTGCAAAAAAAGAAAGAAAAACAAAAAAAAGTATCCTTGTTTCCCGCCTTTCCTGACCTAGAGTAGTCCAAATACAGGCGTTGCTGTATTCTGGACTTTTGGAAAGTTCCTGTGTTGCCCATTTCCTTTTTTGGATAAAAGGGGGCATCTTTGTTCACCAGTGGCAGTGGGGAGCTTAGAGCAGCCTAGCTATCCCTGGAGGAGTGTTCCCAGCACAAGAATCTGGAAGTCTATTGGCCGTTTTGGGCCAGTTTCTAGCTCTTTCAAGTCCCCCTGTATAAAACCCGCTTTGGTTCGGTTTTTGCCCTTGTTACTACTCAGCCAAGCTCCTAGTGGTCCTGCAGAGTGGTGCTAGCAGCAGAGAGGCTAAAAGAGTGACTGCTAACCTGATGTGTTTTTTTCCTGCTACTACCTGGGCGACTGTCCTATCTAGCTAAACTGCAAGTATTTCTGCTTTTTGAACTGTTTCAAACTGTTTAAAGTTGTTTTTGCACCTGCACTTTTAAAGTTTGCCCTGTTTGTTGCATTTACCTGTTCAGACTACACGCTCAAGTGCGCTAGCCTGTGTTACATATTTATTGCATTTTCCTGCTGTTTGTTGCAAAAAAGAAAAAGAAAAAATTATCCTTGTTTCCTGTCTTTCCTGACCAAGAGTAGTCCAAATACAGGCTTTGCTGTATTCTGGACTTTTGGAAAGTTCCTGTGTTGCCCATTTCCTTTCTTGGATAAAGGGAGGCTTCTTTGTTCACCAGTGGCAGTGAGGAGCTTAGAGCAGCCTATCTATTCCTGGAGGAGTGTTCCCAGCACAAGAATCTCGTAGTCTATTGGCCGTTTTGGGCCAATTTCTAGCTCTTTTAAGTCCCCCTGTATAAAACCCACTTCAGCGCGATTTTGCACATAGCGCAGCATCGGGCAACACCTATTAATTGGGTTTAAACCATTCTCGGCTCCACAAAGTCTGCTCTTCACTTTTTCCCTTAGAACTGATCTAGTTCTCATAATAAACACGCTATTCCTACTCTAAAGCCTGGCACTTGCTCACTAAAGCAATTATACAAGTCAGCACTAAAAAATTAAAAGCACTACACCCTCACAAACTCCCCTTGAGTACCTTGTTCCCCATTGGCCCTTTTTCAATTATAAAGGAATTCCCAATACTATTCTAGAATGTCCAAAGGTCAGTTGTCAATCTCCTCTCCGGTCCAGTTAGTGAATCTGGGAATCTTGAGGCAATGTTACAACTGCCTCATGTACACAGACAACCCTCTCCTCCTCCCAACAAATTCCAACACATGTGAGAGATGCAACCATATAGCTAAACTGGAGGCTAAGCTCTCTCAACTCAGTACTGGCGTAACCAGTCAGGAGGAAAAGAAAACCACACTCACTACAATTCCAGTCTCACACAGACCTAACACGACAGCAAACCAAACACAAACACACAAAAACATACTCGGAGGCTCTAAATAAAAATCTGCCTAAGCAACAGAGACCTCCAAAGCAGACACCCAAGCAACCGCTACCCCAAAACAAAACACGTGCAACACATAGCTCACAATGCCAGTGTGCCGAACAGTCACAGCCCTTAAGGCTAAACAACACACCTGATACACTTGTAATAGGTGACTCTATCGTCAGGCACACTGACATCCCGCTCACCAGGCTGAACAAGGAGAAGGTCACGGTGAGCTGCCTGTCAGGCGCTAGGATCCGCCACATAACACAAGCACTCAGGTCACTCCAAGGCAAGTACAAATATGACTCAGTCATTGTCCATGCTGGTGTGAATGACCTGAGATGTACCTCCCTGGACTACATGAAAAGAGACAGAGGAGCTCTCTGAGCATGTAGCCCAGGCCGGTATGACCCTGACCTTGAGTAGCATCTTACCCTCACCAAGAATGATGCCACAATATGAAGACAAAATGATCAATTTCAACAATTGGCTTAAGTATTGGTGTCATTCAAAGGGGATCCAATGCCTGTCAGCCTGGGATGACATGCTCGACAAGCCACGATGCTTCGCTAAGGACGGCTTGCACCCGTCACCCCTGGGCTTTCGGATATTGGCAAAGGCTCTAGCCACCCACATAGTGCGTTTTTTAGGCAAGGCTCAAAAGACAAACCCACCTACATAGGTATCACAAGGGATAAGAAACTAAGAGTAATGCTACTCAATGCCAGAAGTCTAAACCTCAAGATGCACGCACTCGAAACTCTCCTTAGCATGGAGAACATCAATATCTGTGCAGTAACAGAAACCTGGTTCAAGGCTCCCGAAAGCACCCCAGCACTACCAGGTTATACCTCATACCATGTTTTTCGGCCCCAAAACTTGGACCAAACCGCAAAAGGAGGGGGAGTATCAATATTCGTCAAAGATACCCACACCTCCAGGTTGGTGGCACAGCACGAAGCATCAGAGACTATCCATGTGCAACTAACAGTGGGTAGAACTGCCTTCCAGTTTATAGCCTGCTACAGACCACCCTCCCAAACCCAGGAACCCCACTTGGCCTTCCTGAGAACACTGGAAAATATGAAGGTCTCTCCAAACACTATTATATTGGGCGACTTCAACTGCCCAAACATAGACTGGGAGCATTACTCTAGCTCCAACACCCTAGCCCAAAGGTTCCAAGAATTTATAAACTCAAATGCTATGGAGCAACTTGTTACCACTCCCACAATAGGGGAAAACATACTGGACCTGATCATCACCAACATGGGGACTCTATGCTCCAGACCAGAAGTGCATCCCTCACTGGTAAGATCAGACCATAAACTAATCTCACAAGATATTCACAACCCGACCCCAGTCCCTGCCCAGAAAACCACAGTGAAAAACTTCTCTAAAGCAAATTTCACACACCTCAAAACCGAGGTGGAATCCTTCAAAGCCCCCAGGTCTGTGGAAAATACGGCCCAGACCTCAGAATCCTTTATAAACGCATTCTATGAACACCTTCAGGAATGCATGGATCATGCAATCCCAAACAAAACCAAGACCCAATCCTCCAAAGGCAGGCGTCCTGTCTGGTGGACCCCAGCCATAAACAAACTATACAACAGAAGGAGGAAGCTACTACATGATGGAGCAAAATCCCAAAAAGGGAAGGCATCTCTGATCAGTATTAGCAAAAAACTACGGGCACTCAGAAAATCGTCTAAGGCCAGCTTTGAGAGAAAAATTGCACAGGACACTAAGGATAATCTCACAAGGCTTTCTTTAGTTATGTTAGGAACCTGGGTGGGAATTCCCAGATATGCTCAGAATTAGTCCAAAAGGACAAAAAATACACCGAACCCACAGACATTGCCAACATCCTAGCTGACAGGTTCAGCGCAAACTTCTCCCCCCCCTTCCCCACCAAAAGGGCAAATATCTATCCCAGCAGAGTGCTGCCCCCCTGACATCTCAGATGTTCAGGTAAGTGCCACCCTCTCTAAAGAAAAAAACACAGCATCAATGGGACCAGATGATGTACCGGGCTGCGTCCTACATGAACTCCAAGAAAAACTAAACCCAAACATAAAACTACTGTTCAATCTCAGCCTTACTACAGGATATGTACCCAAAGAGTGGCATACAGCAACAGTGGGCCCTTCTCCACAAAGGTGGTGCCTCAACGGATCCTGGAAACTATCGCCCCATAAGCCTGACTAGCTTGGTCTGCAAAGCTATGGAAAGGATCATCATGGACCTCATAAATAAAGATATTGGGGACCTACAGACACTGGATCCTACCCAGTTCGGCTTTGTTAAGGGCAGATCCTGCCTCTTAAACCTGATGGATTTCTTTGAAACAGTCACCAAGGCCATTGACGAGGGGAAGGTGGTCCACACAGCCTACCTGGACCTTGCAAAAGCCTTCGATACAATACCCCACTCGGGCATTATAGATAAGCTCACCAGCTTAAATATAAACCCCTATGTCACTAGATGGGTTGCAAACTGGCTCAAGGACAGAACCCACATGGTTAGAATTGATGTCAGACACCAAACCAGTTACAAGTGGCATCCCACAAGGCTCAGTCCTGGGACCTCTCTTCATAGGTTCATAGGTTCATACGAGGCTATCTGCCCTGGGGCATTTATAAGCCTAGCCCGATTGTGTTTGGCTTACGCCACCCCTTGATTTGAGTATGCTGTGCCCTTTTTAAAGTTTAGTTTACTGTGCCTCTGTCTAATAGTGACACGGAAGTAATCCCTGGGACAAACCTATGATCCCCCATCCACTCATCAAGACTCTTCTTGAAGAGAGTCAGTGAGGTGCTCTGCCTAACATGAATTGGAATTCTATTCCAGAGCGAAGGGAGCCTCTGGGTTATGAATCTGTCCCTCCAGCATGTTCTATTTATTTCTGTGCTGAGGTTCATGTCCCTCGAGCGCATGGCTCGAAGGGATTTAGATTTACTGAGGTGGAGCATGTCCATTAATTCTGGGTTGGACATAGCTTTATATGTCAGGCATATATCGCCTCGAAGTAGGCGGTATGCAACTGAGTAGAGCTGGAGTTTTTTTAACAGTAATTTCGCTCTTAGGTTCATAGGTTCATAGATTAGTACTAAGCTAACTGCCCTTGCAAGCCATTTTAAGCCTAGCCAATTATCCCTTGTGAGACTCAAACCCTGCACCTTGTGTTTGTAAGGCAAACACCTTAACCATTAGGTCACCTTCCCAACCCCTTGTTCTTGTTCGGTATATATTTCTCGGAGGTACAGGCCAACACGGAAGGACTGTGGCTGACCAAGTTCGCAGATGACTGCAAACTGGGCATCATAATCGACTCTCCAGCAGACACAAGCATCCTACAAAAGGGCCTCATAGAAACAGACAACTGGTGCCAGAGCCATGGCCTCAAGCTAAACACCAAAAAGTGTATAGTCATCCAAAGTGCCCACAAATTACCACATAGATGGTAATCCATTAAGTATGGAAGAAGTAATTAGGGACCTGGGGACCCAAGCTGATAGCAATCTCTCATTCGACAACCATGTGGCCAAAGTGGTTAGAAAAACATTTTATATAGCCCACCTAATCATGAAGGGATTCACATCTAGATCAGGGGAGGTCATCGTGCCTCTTTACTCATCCCTCATCAGGCCCATAATTGAGTACAATGCCCCTTTTGGGATGTACCTTACCAGACACCTGCAGCAACTGGAAAGACCCCAAAAGTACCTCACCAAGAGGATCAAAGGGCTCAAACAGATGCCATATGCTGCCCGGTTAAAGAAACTCCAGCTCTACTCTGTGGCATACCGCCTGCTCAGAGGCGACCTGTGCCTGACGTATAAAGCCATGTCCAACCTGGAATTAATGGACATACTGCACCTCAGAAAATCCAAATCCCATCGAGCTACGCGCTTGAGAGACTTGAACCTCAGCACTGAAATAAACAGGACATGCTGGAGGGACAGATTCATAACCCAGAGGCTCCCTTCACTCTGGAATGAAATCCCAGTGCAGGTTAGGCAGAGTCCCTCATTGACTCTCTTCAAGAGGAATCTTGATGAGTGGATGGGAGATCGTAGATTTACTCTGGGTATCACTTCTGTGTCACTGTTAGACAGAGGAGAGTATACTAACCTCGAAAAAGGGCATAGCAAAATTCATTTAAAATGGGTGGCAAAAGCCAAACACACTCTGGCTAGGCTTCTAAATGCCCTAGGGCAGATAGCCTAGTATGAACCTATGAAGTTGAACAAGTATGACCTGCCCTTGACAAATCCAAACTGAGACAGGTCCAGTGTTTGGAGATGCTTTATGTCCTTATAGATTTGTTTTGTGGTAAGTCTTTCCATGGCTTTGCATATCAGGCTGGTCAGATTTGCGGGTCTGTAATCGCCTGGATCTGTGGAAGGTACTTTCCTATGTAGTGGAATGACTAATTTTTCTCCATTTGCTTGATATAAAAGCCTGTATGGAGGCTGAGGTTGAACAGTGTTAGGTAGTTGGCTAAATCATGTTTCATGTTATTTAAGATGCATTCAGGGATATTGCAAGAACCCACTGATGCATTATTTTTAGCTTTCGATAGCACTTTTCATGACTTGGTTTCGTGTGATAGCTGGAGGGGGAGTCAGTTTCAGGAACATCTTGTGGGATACATGAAAGGAAGAGAGGGGTAAGTTTGAGACAAATTTATCTGCCAGTAGGTTAGACACGTCTTCAGCCTCAGCTTAGTTAATACAGTTCGTAATCAGGACAGCACATTGCTGTGTTGTGCTTCTGAGATTGCAAACATAACTAAAAAGGCCTTGTGATTATCTTTGGCTTGGGTCGCTCTCTCTCTAGCCTCAAACTTGGCTTTGTTGGATTTTATTAAGCTCCTGAGTTGTTTTTTATGTTAATAAAGAGGGCTGTATCATTCTGGCAATTTCTCTTCTTACATTTGGTAAAAAATTATCCTCCTTTTATTGTAAAGATTGTTGATACAGTTGCATCATGAGGATTTGTTTCTCAGGTTGTTCTTACACAGCAAAGCTGCTTCTATGGAGCTGTTTACGTGTTGGTATTGTGTGGTAGTGTATGTGTCCGCAAATTCAGCAGCGTTAATGGAGTTTGATGGGGTCGTAGCTTGCCAATGTATCAAACAGGAGTAAGTAGTTTGTTCTGGAAAAAATTGGAGTTCCTTCATGTGTAACTTTGCAAATGGTATCATGAGAATGCAGGATGTCATGTACCGCAGTATCTTCAAAAATTCTCTTGCAGTGAAGAGTTGATTTGGAAGCATTCTGATCAGAGAGCTTGTCAAGAAAGAAATCTTGTCTTGGGGAAGGAAGGCTTTCTGTTGAACTGAATCCATGAGGGCTACCAGAAAGAAAATACTTGTTTGAGGAATAGTTTGGGTTTTTTTAATATACAAGGTGAGAACCTGTTTTCGGAAAGCAGTCTATGGTGACCTGTAAGGCATGTAAGGTCACTGCTGTGATTCTTTCCTGAATAAGACGGTTGTCTAAGCAGGGGTAAATATGAACCCTTAGAGTTCTGCAATGTACTATCATAGGAGCAAGACACTTTCTGAAAACTCTGGGAGCAGTAAACAGCCCAAATGGTAAAACACAGAACTGGAAGTGGGAATCTGTTGCTACACATAGTGGGTACTTTGTGATGGACTGCTATGGGAACATGGAAGAAAGAGTCTTTTAGGTCTAGAATGACCACAAAGGCATCGTGGAAGATCATCTGCAGTAATTTTTGCAACATCAGCATTATGAACTTTGGGATGTTGAGGAATTTGTTTAGCTTTGAAAAGTCCAAGGTGGGCCCTCCAGGTCCCCTCTTTTCTTGGAACTAAAAATATCCTTGAACAGAAGTCTTCTCCATCTTGTCCTGGAGGGACAGGCTGGATGGATCCTTGGTGAAGTAGCTCCATGGGGATGGGGGTAAGAAGCTGTCTTGTTCTTTCAATGGCAAAGAAACAAGCGGTTCACTTCAGTTTGGGTCTCTGCTTCATGGGGGGTGACCAGAGGTTGTGGTCATCTGACTGCGACTACGATTACAGCTTCAGTAGACGAGGAAGACAGGCGGGGGGGGGTGTCAGTCAAGACCCACACGGCAGATGTTGGAAGATGAGGCCTGCAGAGTGACTTCATATCCAAATGACATGTGTGCCATGGTAGCATTTGTTGGTGGGCCAGAAACCATGACAGCCTCCAGAGGTGTTGAGCCAGAAGGTTCTGGTCTAGAAGTCACCAGACCAGGGGGCTGCAAAGGCTTCTCACCTGGGCCGGTCAACTTAAGTCCTATAATTGGGGATTTTTAGGTAACATCAGTGTCCTTGGCCTTTTTGTCTCTCTCTCTCTCTTTTTTTTTTTTTTTGGAATGATGCTAGCTGATCTGCCGTGGTCCTGTAGTACCAGTAGACTGCAACTCAACGGAGAAAGCCAAACAGGACTACTTCATTTGGGTAGCTAGTACCCTGGCCCTACATTTTAAAGTTTTAACACAGAATTTTCCATACTCAGGACAGTTAGAAATTTCATATTGAGGCCCCACTCAGAATAGCAAAAAATGAGTGGAAAAACTATCTGGAATTAGCTTCCCACATTTTCTGCAATAATAAATTAGTAGAGACATTTCCACAAATGAGTAGTTATCTGACTGAAAGAAGAAAGTTTTCTGGAAAAACGAGCCAGCAAAAGTGAAACAAATTGGACTACATAGTTAGAAAGAACAGAAGATAATACTGGATGGCCTTCTTATACCCTGATGTCCAGACATTAGTCTTTGGACATCCACTGGACAGGGATGATGTACAGCCTCTGGAAATCGGGTGGTTACAGGCTTCTGTATAGTAGGAAGACCCAAAAGTCAGTGCTGCAATGCTGATTAAAAAGAACATGATATTAATAAATGTAAATTGTAGAGAAATTTGGGGAAATTATAGGGATTTGTTGGGTGGGAGTAATCACGGTTGTGAGTGGAAAGTGGGGAGAAAGAGTTGGTAAAAGGATGGGGGACAAATAGCTTCTGAGTGGGGTTGGGATGTTGTGCAAGCAATCTTATGACAGCATTACATTCATGAACAGGTCACTGCTGCAGTTGCAAAAGCTACATGGGACTTCCAGCCAAGGATCTGACCAGCAAACCACTTCCTATGCACCCTAGCCATTGTCTCATACAAGGAAAGCAGGATAAAATCAGTGGCTAGGGCACTAAAACTTCACAGCTTTCTTGATCAAAACAAGGGGGCTACAGCACTGCCAAACACAACCCATACTAAACCTCACATTGGCATGAAAACAGCAAAATAAGGCGATGGAAGGTGGGGGGACCGGATGCTGGAGCAGTGATCAGTTTGATCATCTACTGTTTGGTAGGTGACATGAAGTAAAGCTTGTGACAAGGATTTGTGCACCCGTCAACATAACCATTTACACAAACGTTACAACCTCACCAAAGAGGAATGGTTGTTGCTTAACCAACTTAGAAACATTACATCTATTAGGGTTATGAAAGAAACCCAACAAGGGTGGAGGGATTGTTATTGTTAAACTGATTACACTAAACTAATTTTCAAATTTACTTCATGACAATTATGAGACTATTTCCATATATGAGATTAATGTGGCTTATAAGAAAATAGACTTATTTTTGGAAGACTATCTCAATGGTTAATTTCTTTTGACACTTTTCACTTTTTAACAAGCAGCAAACCACTCATGCCTATTATATATCTGGCTTCCCCAAGGTCCTCAAAGACATTATGTCACCACCATACTGGTTAACAGTAGCTGCACAGAATTCTAAAACCTTCCCTCTGGCAGTTTTTGTTGACCGTATCCTTAAGGAAGCTATCTGTGCTCTGGAAAACAATTTGAAAGATTCATGGGAATTTTTATTCAACAATAATATTTTAGTGACGCATGTGTTTTTTCAACAATCAATGTAGTGGACTCGTTTACATGTATTTCTCATTAGACAGGTTTGGAATTATTCCATTCAGCGACAGTTGAGCTTACCACACATAATGACTGATTGATCAAATTCATTCTTGATGTTATGGATTTGATTTTGACTTGTAACTATTTCGAGGGTGAATATTTTTAACAAGTGAAAAGTATAACAATGGGAGCAAACTGTGCCCCATCTATGCTAATCTGGTTATGTACAGTTGAGAAAAGGAACACATTTTCAAATCTGATTGCACCATCACTGGCATTTGTTCCTACATTATTTAGACGACATTTTTATTCTTTGGAAGGATTTTAACCCCAATTGGGATGAATGTGTGTCATATATTAACTAAACTGGCTCATTTTAGCTTTAAATCACAATCTAGAGTGTGTGTGGACTATTTACACATGACTATTTACAATGATATTAAGAAAAACAAAAGATATATAGGAAACCCACATTTTCAGTTGACTTGATTTTTCTAGTTGTCAGCCAATTTTTTCTAAGAAAAATATTTTCAAAAGACAACTGGTTAGAATAGCGAAAGTGTGTTCTGATTACAATTCCAATAGGCGGAGAAGGTTTTTAAGATGTTTTTACACAGAAACTACCCCCAAGATTTAACAAAAAATTGGGATGAAGTGATTGAAGACTGGGGTAAGGAATGTATACCATTACTAACTGCAGACAAAGTGGTCACATACCAGGAACTATTAACTAAACAAGGGGAAAACAATTTGTTCTGTAATGCACTGGTGGTCACATACAATTCTTCCTCAAAAACGGTGAAAGATATTGTTAGTAACAACTGGAATATTCTGAAATTAAACAAAGACACTTAAAATTTTAGGGGATACATCTAAATTTGTTTTTAAGACAGGTAGGAATTTTAAACATTTATTAAAATACCCCAAAATCCACCCCACAGGCACTGGTATCAGCACAGAGTGAGGGATATTCCAATTATTACATTAGTAAAACTGAACATTTTACAAAAATAATTCATGAGCATTTTTATGTTATTTTAAAGCAAAACTCTAACACCTTATGCAAATACACACAGGAGTGTACTAACTGGACATTTAAGTTTGGCATATTAGAAGTTGTCCTACATGATGAATGGGGTGGTTCTTGGGAAACCAGAATCAAGTACAAAGAACTGATCTGGCAGCTCAAACTGAATGCATGTAATAATCAAGGTTTAAATGAACATGCTTCCACTCTACATATACTGCCAGATTAATATAAATTTTTAAATACTATTTACACAATTTTTAAACAATCATTCATAGGTTCATAGGTAGGTACTAGGCTACCGGCCCAAGTGCCTAAGTAAGCCTAGCCAACAAGGTTCCCTGACTTATGACACCCAAGAAAGTTAATTTCCTGTGCCCCTGTCGAGCACAGCCACAGAAGTGATCCCCAGGGTGTATTTCCTATTTCCCATCCACTCATCAAATTTTTCTTGAAGAGTGCTAATGAGGAACTTTGCTTGACCTAGATGGGTAGCTTGTTCCAGAGTATAGGAAGTCTCTGGGACAGGAATCGATCCCTCCAGCATGTCCTGTTTATTGTGGTGACAAGGTTTAGGTCCCTAGAGCGTGTAGCTTGGAGGGATTGGGATTTCTTTAGGTGTATCATGTCCAACAGCTCTGGGTTTAACATAGCTTTATAAGTTAGGCAGAGATCTCCTCGGAGTAGGCGATATGTTACAGAGTAAAGCTGGAGGTTTTTGAGACGGTCAGTGTAGGGCATCTGAAGCCAGTAATCCTCTTTCTGAGGTACTTCTGTGGCCCTTCCAGCTGCTGCAGATGTCTTGTGAGGTACATTCCAAAAGGGGTGTTGTACTCTATAAAGGGTCTGAATGCCGACTAGAGGGGAACAATGACCTCTTTCTTCCTGGATGAGAACCCTTTTGTGATAAGGTGTACCACATAGAAGGATTTCCTGACTACTGTGGCAATGTGATTATCAAAGGAGAGACTACAGTCCACCTGGGTCCCAAGGTCTCATCACACATTCGGCATTAAGTAGACTGCTGTTTATGTGGTAGTTCATGGGTACAGAGTTTTTACCAAAGGGGATGACGATGCACTTTTTGGCATTGAGCTTGAGGCCATGCCTCTGACACCAGGCATCTGTCTCAGTGAGGCCCTTCTGTAGGATGTCCACATAATTTGCGGACTCTACTACGGTGTCCAGTATGCAGTCATCTGCGAACTTCATTAGCCAGAGGCCTTTTGTGTTAGCCTGCACTTCAGAGAAGTAGATACCAAACAGGAGAGGTCCCAGGACTGACCCTGTGATACTCCACTTGTCATTGGTTTGAAGTCAGATTTGGAGTCTGCAACTTTTACAGTGTGGGTTCTGTCAGTGAGCCAGTTGGCAACCCATGTTGTGACGTAGGGATTTATACCTAGTTTAGTGAGTTTAGCTATAATTCCAGAATGGGGGATGGTGTCGAAAGCCTTGGCGAGGTTAAGATAGGCTGTGTGAACCACCTTACCCTTGTCTACAGCTTTGGTGACTGCCTCAAAGAAGTCGATCAGGTTCAGAAAGCATGATCTGCCTTTAACAAACCCGAAATGGGTGGGGTCCAGAGTTTGGAGGTTACCAATGTCTTTGTTTATGAGTTCCATGATGATACATTCCATGGCCTTGCAGACCAGGCTCGTCAGGCTAATATGGCGGTAGTTCCCAGGATCAGTGGTGGCTCCTCCTTTGTGGAGTGGGATAACTGTTGTGGTGGGCCATACAGTGGGCACAAAGCCTGACGCGAGACTATGAGTGAACATGGTGCTTAGGTGGAGAGCCAGTTCGTTCTGAAGTTCGTGTAAAATGCTGGGATGTTGTCCAGTCCCATGGATGTTGTGTTTTTGGTTTTAGAGAGTGCAGCTTTTATCTGCATAGATGTGATTACAGGGACTCAGCATTTTTCCTGTATAGATATGGGTCCCTTTAGGGGGTGAGAGGGGGGTAAAGTTAGCAGTGAACCTATCTGCCAGGATGTTGGCAGTATCAGTTGGTTGTGGAATTTTTGTGCCGTTGTGCTGCAACTCAGAGCAGCTCTGGGTGTTGCCACTGAGATTGACATAGCTATAGAATGCTTTGTGGTTACCCTTAGAATCAGCAGTGATTTTGTTTTCGTTGCTAGCTTTCGAGGATCTTTATAAGGGATCTCAGCTTCTTACTGAGGCTGACCAGGGAGCTCCTCCCACTCATGGGATTTCTCTCTCTTTGGTTCTGTTTGGGATAGCATGATCCATGCACTCGTGTAAGTGCTTATAGAGTGCATTTGTGTAGGATTCAGCAGTCGTAAATGTATTGTCCATCTGCATGGGTGTCATGAAGTTCACCACTTCTGTCTTAAGAAGCATGAAGTTGGCTTTGGAGAAATTTTTTACCGTGGTTTCCTTAATGGTGGGTGGGGACGGGATGCGGATATCTAGGGTGATTAGCTTATGGTCAGATCTGACCGAGGAGTTGACTTCAGGTGTGAAACACCGGTCACTCACGTTGGTAATGATTAGGTCTAGGATACTGTTGCCCCTGATGGGGGTGTGGATAAGTTAATCCAGGGCATTGAAATTTATGAATTCCAGAAAGCGTTGAGCGAAGGACTTGGTACATAAGTATTTTTCCCAGTTAATGTTGGGGTAGTTGAAATCGCCCATTATTAGGGTGTTTGGCTGAACCCTAATATTTTCCAGTATACCAAGAAAAGAGGAGTGGGAATCCTGGGGCATAATGGGGGATCTGTAGCAAGCTAGAATTTGGATTGCAGTTTTGCCCAGTTAGTTGCACCTGGATAACCTTGGATGCATTATGCTGTGCAACTAGCCTGGAGGTGTGGGTATCCTTACTGAATATGGATACACCTCTGCCTTTGGTGTTCTGGTCCAGATTAGTTGGCCAAAAAGTGTGGTATGAGTTATAGGCTGGTAACGCAGGGGTGCTCTTTAGAGCCTTGAACCAGGTCTCAGTCACTGCACAGCTATCGATGTTCTCCATTTTAAGGAGTGCCTTTTGAGATTTAGACTTCTAGCATTGAGTAGCATTACCCTCAGCTTTTATTTATATTTACACAAGGTATTTTTCCACATATATTTTTATACATATAGTTTTTTACACTGTGCATACAGTATTGATACACAATTAATTAATTTGACTACCACTGGATATTTTATGTCACATGATTTGTTTAACAAGCTATGTAAACTGGTTCAAATGTAAAGAATATGGTTCTGATGAAGTCCTACTGATTTTTTAGGAATAAAAACACTTAAAAAGAAGTAATGTACTTACCATAATGCTCCATTTGTGTTGCCCATTTTCATTCTTCCTCAACCATTGGGGTTTGGATCGGACTCGGCCGTTAGTTTAGCTCGTGGTTAACTGAAACTATTGAGCTTCTCCCTAACCATAATGCACCAACCCCCAACATACCTCACATCTTGCTAGATGACAAATAGTAGATACTAGAATAATTTCCCTAACAAAGGACACCACTATCTGGGGCTCCATGCAAGACACTGAGGTGTCTCAATAGCATCTCCTTCTTCCAGAAGTCCATGATGACAAAGGTTGGGGATTGGTGGGTAGGGAGCTGAAGAATGAAAATGGACAACACAGATGGAACATCATGGTAAGTACATAAATTCTTTATCAGATGCTGTCAATTTTCAGTCATTTCTCAACTACTGGGACACAGTCCCCAGCTACCTGATATCCCATTTAGACTCAAAGGCTCTTCCCCTGAACACCAGATCCAATTTGGAAAAAGTAATAAAAGTATGATGAGTAGCCCAACTAGCAGCTGTGCATATGTCATCCATGGAATAATTGGTTAAAAATACTGACGAGGTTGCCATATATCTGGTAAAGTGAGCTCTTAAAGGTTTTGGTAATGAAATGCCTGTCTGTAATCCACCTTGCCAATGTTACCTTTATTAACAGACTAATGTATATGCAAAGGATATAAATAATTGATCAGATTTTCTGTCTTTCTTTCTTAGTAGAAATGCAGCTGTCTATGAACATCCACCAAATGCAACATATACAGTGGATATAAAATGTGTACACACCTCTGTTAAAATGCCAGTTTTTTGTGATATAAAAATGAGACCACAATAAATCATTTCAAAACTTTTCCCACCTTTAATGTGACTTATAACCTGTACAATTCAATTGAAAAACAAACAAATTTGTTACGAAAAAAATATAAAAAATAAAAAACTTACAATAAGCTGGTTGCATATAAGTGTGCACACCCTTAAACTAATACTTTGTTGAAGCACCTTTTGGTTTAATTACAGCAATCCGTCTACTTGGATACACACCTGCCATCAATTAAAGAGTCTCTGATTAACTTCAAATAAAGTCCAGCTCTCCTAGTAGGATTTTCCTGACATTTACTCAGTTGCCTGCTACAGCAAAAGCCATGGTTCACAGAGAGCTTAAAAAGCATCAAAGGGATCTCATTGTTGAAAGTTATCAGTCAGGAGAAGGGTACAAAAAAAATTTCCACAACATTGGATATACCATGGAACACAGAGAGGACAGTCATCAAAAAGTGGAGAAAATATGGGGCAACAGCGAAGTTGCAAAGAACTGGATGTCCCTCCAAAACTGATGAAAAGACAAGATGATAATTTTCTAGGGTGGCAAAAGCCAAGGTACTGCTTGGCTAGGCTTATATAGGCCCTAGGGCCAAATAGCCTAGTACCTACCTATGAACCTATGAAAGTACAGTTGTGTACACTTACCATAAATGTAGATGTTCGAGTGTATTCACTGTTGCAGCCATTACATTTGGGTTATCCTGCTGGCAGGTTGCCCTCAGTCAGCCTGAATTCCAAAGTCTTGGGTCCTGCGTCGGCTGTCATCGCGCCTTCCCTGACGTCAGGTCATCAGGGGTATAAAAGAAGCAGCAGAAGCCATTTTCTTTAGTTTTTCTTGCCCCAGATGTCAGGTGCCCGCTAAGAGGGTAGCCAAAATTTATATGTATATATAAAATTACATGCGGCAATATAAACTTTTACCTTCATCCACAAGCAAATACACCACATAGGTTGTATAAATCAGAGAAGGAAAGATAGGTTCCATCAGAAGAAAAGGGGGGAAGGCGGGTTGGTAACCTGGACTGCAACAGTGAATACCATTTGAACATCTACATTTATGGTAAGTTTACACAACTGTACTATGTTCTTCGTGTTTCACTGTTGCAATCATTACATTTGGGTAGATTCCCAAAGCTATGGTTGGGAGGCTGAAGCTAAACAGCATTAGGAGTGGCTATGAGACCCAGCAGAACTGCAGTGGCAAAGCCTGCCCTGGATTTAGAGTAGAGTGGCAGGTGATAGTGCTTTGTAAAGATGTGCACTGAACTCCAAGAAGTTGCCTCTAAAATGTCCTTGATTGGTACTCCCCTGAGAAAGGCTGCTGAAGTGGCTGCAGTTCTGGTGGAATGTGGCCTAATGCCCTTAGGCACTGGCTTGCCATAGATTCCCAGCGTGACTCAAAGGATTCAGTAGTTGCCATGGTATAAGTAGCAGAAACGAATGCAGTGGCCTATCCACTTTGAAATAGTCTGCTTTGAAATAGCCTTTCCTTGTGATCCTGCAGCATATGCCACTAGTAATTGCTCTTTCTGAAAAATTTGGTTCTGTCCAAGCAGAATCTAAGCTGTCTGTGCACGTCCAAAGAATGCAGAATTCTTTCCCCCTTGTTCTGTGGATTTGGATAAAAAGTTGGTAGATGAATGGTTTGGTTAAGAGCCACACTGGACACCACTTTAGGCATAAATGTTGGGTTTGTCCTCCGGGAGACCCTGTCCGGATAAAAAATGATGAAATGTCCCACAGTCATGAGTGCCTGTAGCTCTGAAACTAATCTTGCAGAAGCTATTGCTAGGAGCAGAGCTGTTTTCCAAGATAAAAACTTTATATCAGCAGTAACAGCTGGCTCAAAAGGAGGCAGGGTGAGTTTTTCCAAGACATAGTTGAGGTCCCATGCAGGCATTGGTGATCTCCTTGGAGGTCTTAAATTTTTGGCTCCTCTGAGGTACTGTTTTAATAAGGGATAAGAAAAGATTGGCGGCTCTGCATTGTAATGAGCTGAAATGGCAAAGGCATGAATTTTAATAGATGAGAAAGATAGGCCTTTGTCCAGCATCTCAGTTAAGTATTGTAAAATCTGAGGAATATTTGGCACAGCTGTATCTGTTCCTTGTGCCTGGTTCCAAGCACAGAATCTCTTCCATTTTCCAGCATAAGATTTTCTAGTACTAGGCCTTCTGGCTTCCAAAATAACATTAAACTGTAAAAACACCACAACCAAGTAAAAGCACGAACAGTTTATTTTAAGGGAACTGTTCGTGCTTTTACTTGGTTGTGGTGTTTTTACAGTTTACTGGTTTAACGTGAGCACCACTCGTCCTTTTGTATTGTGGTTCCAAAATAACATCCATCACAGCTTTGCTGAGAGGTGTGTTTTGTATGACTACATTATCCGCCATACTGCCAGGTTTAAAGTCCTGAGTTGGCTGTGCAGGATCTGATTGTTTTGCTGGGACAGTAGATGCGGTACTTGAGGTAAGGTCCAAGTTGGGCATTGAGACAAGCTCCTTAATATTGGGTACCAGTGCTGGTGGGGCCAGACTGGTGCAATCAGTATCATCTTTGGCTTCTCCTGTCTGACCTTTAGGAGTACCTTGGGGAGGAGAGGCAGAGGGGGAAAGGCATATACTGAAAGTTTTTTCCAGCTGAAGGATAGGGCATCCACTTTCCATACTTGCCTGTGATAAATCCTTGTGCAGAATCTCTTTAGTTGGTAGTTGTGAGGGGAGGCAAATAGATCTATGTCCGGGCATCCCCATTTCCTTGTTATCATGCTGAAGACTTGTGGATCCAGCTGCCACTTGTGGGGATCCATGAGGTTTCTGCTTAGTTCGTCTGCCAGAGTATTTTTCCTTCCTGGCAGGAATTGTGCCTGCAGATGTACTTGGTAAGTCAATGCTGTGTCCCACAAAGTCATGGCTAGTTTGCAAAGGGGGTAAGAATGTGTGCCCCCCTGCTTGTTTATATACCACATGACCATGGTGTTGTCTGCCTTTATCAGTAGTTGTACTGGATAAAGTAGGTCCTTGATGCCTGCCAGGGCATTTTGAACAGCTAGCATCTCTTTTTGATTGATATGTAGATGCATTTGGTTTGAGGTCCATGTTCTCTGAATGCATCTTCCTGCCATGTGGGCCCCCCCAGGCATAATCTGATGCATCCGTTGTTAGTGTCTGCCTGGCTCGGGGTAATGTGAATGGCTGTCCCTTGTTTTGGTGACAAGCCTTTGCCCACCATTGAAACGCCTGTTGCAGGCAGGGAATGAGAGTAATTATAGTTTCCAGACAGTGGCAATGTTGAATCCAAACACTTTTTAGGTACCATTGAAGTTCCTCATATGCAGTCTTGCATATGGAATTAATGGGATGCAGGATGCCATGAAGCCCAAGCCTGCAGAATTTTTCTTGCAGATAACTGGGCCTTTGTTGCTAACATTCTGAAATAGGTAGTCAGTTGCCTTTGTTTGCCTGGCGTGAGATAAGCCATCTGGGCAGTTGTATTTAAGCTTGCACCCAGGAATATTATCTCTTGAGAGGGTACTAGTTTTGATTTCTTTTCATTGACTGTGTACCCTAGGCATGTTAGAAGTATTTTCACAAATGCCAGATGCTGTAGAAAGATGTCCTTGTTCTCTGCTTGAATTAGACAGTCGTCCAAGTAAGGGTATATTTGTATTCCTCTTTGTCTGCAGATTGCAATTACTGGTGCCAGGAACTTTGTAAAGACCCTGGGCGCAGTAGATAAGTCAAAGGGCAGTGCAGAGAATTGGTAATACATTGAGCCAGCCTTGAATCTGAGGTATCTTCTGCATATTTGTCTGATTGGGACATGCAGGTATGCCTCTTTTAGGTCTAAAGTTACAAGCCAGGCATTCTTGCCCAGCATGGGCAGAAGCTGTTGCAAAGTCAACATTTTGAATTTTGGTATATCCAGGTATGTGTTCAGAATCGATAGGTCCAGTATTGGCCTCCAGGCCTTGTCCTTTCTGAGTACCAAGAACAGTCTTGAGTAAAATCCTTGCCCCCACTCCTGCTCTGGCACTTGTTGAATGGCCCTCATGTCCATGAGGGATGAGATTTGTTTTTGTGCCTCTGCCCACTGATTTTTTGGCAGATATGGCCAGCCGTTTGCCTTTGTCAGGGTATGGAAATGGAACTTGTAGCCTTGTGACACTCTATTTAGAACCCACTTGTCCTGGGTTATAATGTGGCAATTTTGAGAAAAAAGTGCTAATTTTCCCCCTAAAGGTGCTGCCAGTAAATAAGTGCTTGGTGCAGGCAGGGGGAAGTCATTGGGACTGTTTCCTGTAAGGTTGTGATTTGTCTTCTCCACTTTTGGAGGTAGAAGCACCCCATTGCTTTAACCTGTATGAACCTTGCGCCTGGGATCTGCCTCTAGGGTGTCTGGGTCTGCCCCTTTGAGGTCTGTCTGACACAGGAAAGGACCAATTCTTTGTTGGCCATTGTCTACTAAACCTAGGTGGCTGTACTTGTAAGAAATCTTTGACCGTTTGCATAGATTTAGCCTTGTCCACCATTTTCTTTAACACCTCTTCTGCCTTAACACCAAATAAAGTATCATGCTGTAAAGGTGCATCTAATAATTTAACTTTAACATGATCAGGTATATTTTGTTCCTTTAACCAAGCATGCATTCTAATTACAGAACCTGTAACTGCGGCCCTGCAGGAGGCCTCTAAAGAATCAAGACCACATTGCAAAGTATGCTTTCCAACTTGTTCAGCTGTATGCAATATATCCTGCATTTCCTTGTTTTCTGCACATTCAGAGTTTAACAACAACATTTTCTGTTTAAGTAATGCCATGACATGTTGCTGATATTTGAGCATATGAAACTGACAGTTTAAGGCCCTTATAGCCAAGGTAGCAGATGTGTAAACCTTTTTTCCCCATCTGTCCAGTGCCCTAGAATCCCTGTCAGAAGGGGTAGGGTTTTTTGCAGCGGAAGCCTTAACTCCCTTGGGACCCTGAGAAATAGTTTCTGGGTCTGCAGCAGTGTTTTAAAAAAAGGAATTTATGTGAGTCAGGAACACTGTAGTATCTGTCAGGCTTAACAGGAGCTGAAGGTAAGGAGTCAGGGGTAAGGCTAGACTCCGAAAACACATCATCTACATTGTCTAACACAGGAGGGATGGCAAGTGGCTTGTGCTGAGGTAGTAAAAGGAAATCCCTGAGCCTCTTTTTAGATTCTGAAAAATCTTGTCTCTCCCAGAGGAAATGCTCCCTCATGGTATGTAAGGTTTCCCCAAAGGAAAAATCCTCAAGAGGAGAAGCTGAAGGTATGGATTCTTCAGCATCCGAATCCTCACAGGGGGGGAAAAGAATATTCCTGATCACAAGAGGAATAAGAAGAAATGGAAACCTGATCTGAAGAATCATAGTCAGTCTCTTGCCTAGGCCTCTTATCAGGAGGGGGATAGGAACCCCTGATCAAGGTAATCAAGTCTTCGGCCATTTTGAACATCTGTTTTTTGGGCATGGAGGCCTGTCCACGTGGCTCTTGAGTTTGCTTCTTTGCCTTTGAAGGTGCTTTAGTCTTTGCCTTTGAAGTCGGTTTAATGTACAGATGTTTGGGTCTGCATACACCCTCAGAAGCCGGTGCCTGCTCAGCGGCTCCGGACCCATCTGAAGGATTAGCGTCCAAGGCTCCAATACCTTGAGTTTCCAGCGGCATGGCCGACTCCACGTGGGAGTCGGTAGCGGCCTGCGACTCTAAAGTAGTGGTTGTCAGGAGCTGCAAAAGTGCCTCACTGAGAACCGGCGACTGGCTTAGGAGAAGCCTCGGGTGTCTTTCTTTTTCTTTGCGTTTTTTGTGAACTCCGGTAGTCGGATGGCTTTCCGAAGACATTTCTGAATAATTAAACCTGTGTCCAAAGTATTTCAAAGCAAAATCATACCGACGCTTAATACTGCGCTGATTAAATCTAGACAAAACAGACAACCCAGAAAATTATGATCGGGGCCTAGGCAAGGAATACAGTAAGAATGAAAGTCCTTATGAGGTATTTGCTTCCCACAAGAAATACAATTAACTTTTTCTGACATCAGTTCTGGAGCAAGAAAAAAAGTTATCCCAATGGGGTGCTTAGCTTTATAGAAGACTTCGGATCTGAAATTCGAACTCGAAAATCTCAGGAGTCGGCCGACCGGCACTTGCGAACTGCTTCTGCTTCTTTCTTGCACCGCGTGGCAAGAAAGGCGGAAGAAAATGGCATTGGCTGCTTCTTTTATACCCCTGACAACCTGAAGTCAGGGAAGAGGTGATGACAGCCGACGCAGGACCCAAGACTTTGGAATTCAGGCCGAATGAGGGCAACCTGCCAGCAGGATAACCCAAATGTAATGACTGCAACAGTGAAAGACGAAGAACATCTGGTCAGGGAGGGTGAAAGCGACCTACAGCAACACTGAAGGAGTTGCAAGAATATCTGGCACGTACTGGTCGTGTACTACATGTGACAACAATCTCCCCTATTCTCCATATGTCTTGACTATGGGGTAGGGTTGCAAGACGGAAGCCTTTTCTTACACAGAAAAACATTCAGGCCCGGCTAAAATTTGCAAAACAATACATCAAGTCTCCCAAAAGCATGTGGGAAAATGTTATGGTCTGATGAGCCCAAGGCTGAACTTTTTGGTCACAATTCCAAAAGGTACGTTTGGAGCAAAAAACACTTTGCATCAAGAAAAGAAAGCCATCCCCAGGGTGAATCAGGGTGGTGGCAGTATCATGCTTTGCGGTTCCTTTTCTTCAGCTGGAACTGGGGCTTTGGTCAAGGTGGAGGGAGTTATAAACACTTCCAAATACCAGTCACTTTTGGCCCAAAACCTTCAGGCATCTGCTAGAAAGCTGAAGATGAAGGGAATTTCACCTTTCAACATGACAATGACTTCAAGCATACAGTCAAATCAACAAAAGAATGGCTTCATCAGAAGAAAATTAAAGTTCTGGAATGGCCGAGACAGCCCAGACCTAAATCCAGTATAAAATATGTGTGGTGACCTGCAGAGGGCTATGCACAAGAGATGCCCTCACAATCTGACAGATTTGGAGCACTTTTGCAAGGAAGAGTGGGCAAATATTGCCAATTCAAGATCCTACAAAACAGACTGAATGCTGTAATTAAATCAAAAGGTGCTTCAACAAAGTATTAGTTTAGGGTTTGCAAACACAACAAAGCATTAGTTTAATGGTGTGCACACTTATTTAATCAGCATAATGTATGTTTTTTATTTTTTATATTTTTTCCCTTAACAAATTTGTTTTTCAATTGAATTGTGCAGGTTACGGGTCACATTAAAGGTGGGAAAAATTTTGACATGTTTTATTGTGGTCTCATTTTTTATATCACAAAAACATAGCATTTTAACAGGGGAGTGTAAACCTTTTATATCCACTATATTTCCCATAAGAAATGCAAATGACCAACTCTTCTAAACAATGTCACAGCCAAAATAAAAAAATGACGACTACCAATTAAGCAAACTTGAACTCTTGTCAGGATCAAAGCATTACATTCCCAAACTTTTTAACCCTAAACTGCTGAACTCACCATAAAAATCCCCTTACACAATCTTAAAACCAAATCACAGGGTAAAAGGGTCAAATAGACAAACCATTTAGTAAAAAAAACCTCAGCTTTGGCCAGCTAAGATCTAGCTGTATTCAACTGGACGTATAAGAGAATTTAAGTACTTTTTATCTGCACTTTTTTCAAATCATACAGTATTTAAATTGATTTAATTGTGTTGCATGAATATTAACTGAATTGGAAGTTTTGACTCTGTTCTTCAGTTAGTTTTCCCACCCACCCTCCTTGTTTCTGTTTTGGTGTTAATCTTAGTGGCTTTGAAACTGCCCACCCCTCTTGTAAATTTGTGTTTGGATACTCCTTTTGGGCCCATCTCATTTGCTCACTCGAGTGCAGTGAGATCATATTCTGATTTCAGGCACTCCTACTGTGTACAAAGAGAGCATCTGGGAAAGAGAACAAAAAAAATGTTTAAGCTTGTTTCCTGCCTTTCCTGTTAAGTGGTCTAGACTGTTTGTAGGCTTCTGAGCCCCCAAGCCATTTTGTGCTGGAGGGAAGCCTTCTAGCTTAGTTTTGTTTCTTATAACTAGCCAGTTTTCTAGTTTCAGCACTCAAATCTGTTTCTTTGAACTCAGCACTTGTTCAGAACTCACTAAGCACTACATAAGCTGCAAATTACTACAGCACTCAACTTTCCTCACTTGTCTAGAGGAAAGCAGTTTTTATTACTTAATAAGCACCTATCCAGGCATGTCGAAGGGTCAGCTCCCAGTGATTCCTCCTGTCTACCTGATGAATCTGGGCATCTTGGAGCAATGCAGCAATTGCCTCATGTACACAGACAACCCTCTCCTCCTACCACCCAACACTACAACCTGTGAGAGATGCACTTATATAGCTAAACTGGAAGCAAAGCTCTCTTCACCCAAGACTGGACTAGACAGTCAAGAGGAGAAGGTAAACACTTGCACCACACCACACTCATCACATAGTCCCTCAAAACCTACACCACCAAAACACACACACAGAAACACAAAACACACACCTACATTTGCGGAGACTCTAAATAAAAACCTGCCCAAGCATCAGGGACATCCAAAGCATAAACGCAAGCAAACTCCACCCCCCAACACAACCCAAATGACACATAGCCCACAAACTCAGTGTGCCACTCAACCACAGTCCATAAGGCATAACAACGTACCCAACACTCTAGTCATAGGTGTCTCTATAGTCAGGCACACTGATATTCCACTCACTAGACTAAACAAGGAGAAAGTTACTGTCAGCTGCCTGTCAGGTGCCAGGATCCACCACATAACGCATGCACTCAGGTCACTCCACAATAAGTACAAATATGACAATGTCATTGTCCATGTTGGTGTGAATGACCTGAGACATACCTCCCTGGACTACATGAAAAAAGACATGGAGGAGCTCTCCGATCTTGTATCCCAGGCAGGTATGACCCTAACCCTGAGTAGCATCCTGCCATCACCCAGAATGATACCACAGTACAAGGACAAAATGATTGACTTCAACAATTGTCTAAGCTTCTGGTGTCATTCTAAGGGGATCCAGTATTTGTCTGCCTGGGACGACATGATCGACAGACCACGATGTTTTCCCAGAGATGGCCTGCACCTGTCGCCCTTAGGATTCCGGATACTGGTTAAGGCTCTTGCCAACCCTATAGTGCCTTTTTAGGCAAAGTTCAAATGACAAAGTCACCACCGTACAAGCAAGCAAAATCTGAGGGTAATGCTACTCAATGCTAGAAGTCTAAACCTCAAAATGCACTCACTCGAGGCACTCCTTAAAATGGAGAACATTGACACCTGTGCAGTGACAGAGACCTGGTTCAAAGCTCCAGAGAGCACCCCGGCATTACCAGGCGACAATTCATACCACACCTTTTGGCCACCTAACCCAGAACGAAGCACTAAAGGTGGAGGCTTGTCCATATTCATTAAGGATATCCACACCTCCAGGCTAGTTGCACAGCATAATGCATCCGAGTTTATCCAAGTGCAACTAACTCTGGGCAAGGCCACAATCTAAATTGTAGCTTGCTACAGACCCTCCACCATGCCCCAGGATTCCCACTCCTCATTTATTGATACACTGGAAAGTATTAGGGTACAACCCAACACCCTAATAATGGGTGATTTAAACTACCCCACCATTAACTGGGAAAACTACTCATGTACCAACTCTTTTGCTCAACGTTTTCTAGAATTCATAAATTCCAATGCCTTGGATCAACTTATTCACACCCCCACCAGAAGCAGCAATATCCTAGACCTGGTCATTACCAACATGGGAAACCGGTGTTCCACAACAGAGGTCAATTCCTCGTTGGTCAGATCCGACCACAAGCTAATCAGCCTAGACATCCACATCCCACCCCCACCACCAATTAGGGAAACCATCGTAAAAAACTTCTCCAAAGCCAACTTCACACTTCTTAAGACAGAAGTGGCAAACTTCACGACACCCATGCAGAGGGACAATAGAGGTATGACTGCTGAATCCTACACAAATGCACTTTATAAGCACTTATACGAGTGCATGGATCATGCTATCCCTAATAGAACCAAGAAGTTATCCTCCAAAAAAAGGAAGCCAAACTGGTGGTCCTCTGTCATAAACAAACTCTGCAACAGAAGAAAGAAACTGTTGCAAAAAAGAGTAAAATCCCATGACTGGAGGAACTCCCTGGTCAACCTCAGTTAGAAGCGGAGATCCCTCATAAAATCCTCCAAAGCTAGTTAGGAAAACAAAATTGCAACTGACTCGAAAGGCAACCACAAAGCATTCGATAGCTATGTCAAGAATCTCAATGGGAACACTCAGATCTGCTCTGAGTTACAGCACAATGGCGCTAAATATACAGAACCAACTGATATTGCCAACACCCTAGCAGATAGGTTCAGTGCTAACTTTACTCCCCTCTCACCCCCTAGAGGGCCCATCTCTATACTGGAAGAATGTGAAGTTCCTATAATCACGGCTGCACAGGTAAAAAACACACACTCCAAAGCCAAGAACACAGCATCCATGGGACCTGACAATATCCCAGGCTGCGTTCTACACGAACTACAGAATGAACTGGCACACTACCTAAGTACCATGTTCAATCATAGCCTCACCTCAGGCTTTGTACCCACTGAATGGCGCACCGCGACGGTTATCCCACTCCACAAAGGTGGAGCCACGACGGACCCCAGGAACTACCGCCCCATTAGCCTGACGAGCCTGGTCTGCAAAGCCATGGAACGTATCATCATGGAACTCATAAACAAAGACATTGGTAATCTCCAAACTCTGGACCCTACCCAGTTTGGGTTTGTAAAAGGCAGATCATGTCTCCTAAACCTGATTGACTTCTTTGAAGCAGTCACCAAAGCCATAGATGAGGGTAAAATGGTTCACACAGCTTATCTAGATCTCGCCAAGGCTTTCAACACCATCCCCCACTCTGGAATTATAGATAAGCTCACTAAACTAGGTATAAATCCCTATGTCACAAGATGGGTTGCCAACTGGCTCACGGACAGAACCCACACTGTGAAAGTAGCGGATTCCAAATCTGACTTCAGACCAGTGACAAGTGGAGTACCACAGGGTTCAGTCCTGGGTCCTCTCCTGTTTGGTATCTACTTCTCTAAAGTGCAGGCTAACACAGAAGGTCTTTGGCTAGCAAAGTTTGCAAATGACTGCAAACTAGGAGCCATAATCGAAACTCCTAACGATGTGGACAAACTACAAAATGGCCTCACTGAGACAGATACCTGGTGTCAAAGCCATGGCCTGAAGCTCAATGCCAAAAAGTGTATTGTCATCCCCTTTGGTAAAAACTCTGTACCCATGAACTACCAACTTAGCTGGTAGTCTACTTAATGCCAAAAATGTGATAAAAGACCTTGGGACACAGGTGAACAGTAGTCTCTCCATTGATAATCACATCGCCACAGTGGTCAGGAAATCCTTCTACGTGGCTCATCTCATCACAAAAGGATTCTCAGCCAGAAAAAAATAGGTCATTGTTCCCCTCTACTCATCACTCATTAGACCCATTATAGAGTACAATGCCCCTTTTGGTATGTACCTCACAAGACATCTACAACTGGAAAGACCACAGAAATACCTCACAAAGAGGATTACTGGCCTCAAACAGATGCCCTACGCAGACCGTCTCAAAAAACTACAGCTTTACTCCATCACATATCGCCTTCTCAGGGGCGATCTCTGCCTAACATACAAAGGTATGTCAAACCCAGAGCTGTTGGACATGCTCCACTTAAAGAAATCCCAATCTCTACGAGCTACACGCTCTAGGGACCTAAACCTTGTCACCACAATAAACAGAACATGCTGGAGGGATAGATTACTGTCCCAGAGACTTCCCATACTCTGGAACAGACTACCTATCTATGTCAAACAGAGCTCCTCATTAGCACTCTTCAAGAAAAATCTTGATGACTGGATGGGAAATGGGAAATTCACCCCAGGGATCACTTCAGTGGCTCTGCTCGACAGGGGCACAGGAAAATAATTTTCTTTGGTGGCGAAAGCCAGGGTACATTTTTTGGCTAGGCTTATATAGGCCCTAGGGCCAATAGCCTAGTACCTACCCATGAACCTATAAAAAACTACAAGACAAACCTAGCCAAACTAGAGTCTAAACTTCACTGTGTAATACTTTAAACCTCCAGTAGTGGAGGCCCATGGGCTATATGCAAATGACCCTCTAAGGATGTACTAGTGTCTCAGCTGTGGCATCTGAAATTTTAAATCTTTACTCAGGCATTCAGGGCAATAAAGCTAAATGCCACGTTTCATCCACAAAGTAAAAAAGTTATGTGCATCCAGAAGCCATGCAGCTGAAACATTGGTATGATCTTAAGGGGTGATTTGATTATCTCCCATAGGCATCCACTTCAGTACAGAAATTTTGAGGCATTATATAGAGAAGAATGTAGCTTGGCCGGGTCTGTATTTACATAATCTTATACAATATCATAATTCTGGACCAGTTCTTCAGACCCCTGAAACAAAATTGAAGTGCACTACTGTTCCTCTACTGTGCTCCACAACTATGGGAATCACTTCCAAACATAAAGAACCTTTTCTCTTAAATGAAGTTTCAATGCCAGTACAAAGCACATCTAATCAAAGAAGCCCCAATGCTTCTCCTCATGCAACATTACTAGACACCTTCCAGACTTTCCATCATCCACGTGTTTCAAACAGTTCAAAATTTCTCAGAAAAACACTCATTACATCATCTGTTATTTTTTTCCACTGCCTGCACTTCTACTACGAACTTGAATGCAAGTATTTCATTATTTCTATAATGAAACTAAATATTTTATATAGCTGTTTGGTCACTATGCTACAGTTATTCATTATAATAATCTGTCTGTTATGGAAGCAAATTATCTATATGCTTACAGACATTCTCAATTCTTTTGTGATAATTCAACAATTATGTATTAGTATTCCAATGTCTGTTCATTTTTCAGTTTTATGCTCTTGCAACCTGAGGAAGAAAATGGTCCATTATGATTAGAGCTCAACCGGATACATTTAAACAAACTAAAACCTGGTAGCTGTGACTTGAAAGAATCTGGTATAACAGATATGCAGATTAACTCCATATCATAAAATAAGGGAAACAAAACATGATTTCTCACACAGTTAGCAGAAGTAAAAAAATTATCCAAGACATGGAAAATATCTGAAAGCAAAACAAGACAAAGGAATGAACTACATCACTACTTTTGCTGTTCCACATTTGCAAATTTCCTCAAAGTACCACTAAAGGGTTAGGAGTATAGGTGAGTTATTGAAAGCAAAAAAATACAAAAAAAGAAACCAGTATAGTGAGCCGTGTGTAAAACTCTACTGCCTAGAGAGTCTGACAGTGAAACAAAACTACTAAATGGCAGCATAATATAGGTTCACAGGTTCATACTAGGCTATCTGCCCTAGGGCATTTATAAGCCTAGCCAGAGTGTGTTTGGCTTTCGCCACCCATTTTAAATGAATTTTGCTATGCCCTTTTTTGAGGTTAGTATACCGTGCCTCTGTCTAACAGTGACACAGAAGTGATACCTGGGGTAAACCTACGATCCCCCATCCACTCATCAAGATTCCTCTTGAAGAGAGTCAATGAGGGACTTTGCCTAACCTGGACTGGGATTTTATTGCAGAGTGAAGGAAGTGTCTGGGTTATGAATCTGTCCCTCCAGCATGCCCTATTTATTTCAGTGCTGAGGTTCAAGTCTCTCGAGCGTGTAGCTCAATGGGATTTGGATTTTCTGAGGTGCAGCATGTCCATTAATTCTGGGTTGGACATGGCTTTATACGTCAGGCACAAATCGACTCTGAGCAGGCAGTATGCCACTGAGTAGAGCTGGAGTTTCTTTAACCGGGCAGCATATGGCATCTATTTGAGCCCTTTGATCCTCTTGGTGAGGTACTTTTGGGGTCTTTCCAGTTGCTGCAGGTGTCTGGTAAGGTACATCCCAAAAGGGCTAGTGTACTCAATTATGGGCCTGATGAGGGATGAGTAAAGAGGCACGATGACCTCCCCTGATCTAGATGTGAATCCCTTCATGATTAGGTGGGCTATATAAAATGTTTTTCTAACCACTTTGGCCACGTGGTTTTCAAATGAGAGATTGCTATCAACTTGGGTCCCCAGGTCCCTAATTACTTCTTCCGTACTTAATGGATTACCACCTATGTGGTAATTTGTGGGCACTTTGTTTTTGCCAAAGGGGATGACTATACATTTTTGGCGTTTAGCTTGAGGCCATGGCTCTGGCACCAGTTGTCTGTTTCTGAGGTCCTTTTGTAGGATGCTTGTATCGGCTGGAGAGTCTATTATGGCACCTAGTTTGCAGTCATCTGCAAACTTGGTCAGCCACATTCCTTCCGTGTTGGCCTGTACCTCCGAGAAATATATACCGAACAAGAGAGGTCCCAGGACTGAGCCTTGTGGGACGCCACTTGTAACTGGTTTGGAGTCTGACATGGCTCCAGCAATTTTAACCATGTGGGTTCTGTCCTTGAGCCAGTTTGCAACCCATCTAGTGACATAGGGGTTTATATTTAAGCTGGTGAGCTTATCTATAATGCCCAAGTGGGGTATTGTATCGAAGGCTTTTGCGAGGTCCAGGTAGGCTGTGTGGACCACCTTCCCCTCGTCAATGGCCTTGGTGACTGTTTCAAAGAAATCAACCAGATTTAAGAGGCAGGATCTGCCCTTAACAAAGCCGAACTGGGTAGGATCCAGTGTCTGTAGGTCCCCAATATCTTTATTTATGAGGTCCATGATGATCCTTTTCATAGCTTTGCAGACCAAGCTAGTCAGGCTTTCATAGGTTCATACTAGGCTATCTGCCCTGGGGCAATTATAAGCCTAGCCCGATTCTGTATGGCTTACGCCACCCCTTGATTTGAGTATACTGTGCCCTTTTAAGGTTTAGTTTACTGTGCCTCTGTCTAATAGTGACACAGGAGTAATCCCTGGGACAAACCTACGATCCCCATCCACTTATCGAGATTCTTCTTGAAGAGATTCAGTGAGGTGCTCTGCCTCACATGAACTGGAATTCTATTCCAGAGTGAAGGGAGCCTCTGGGTTATGAACCTGTCCCTCCAGCAAGTTCTATTTATTTCTGTGCTGAGGTTCAAGTCCCTTGAGCGTGTGGCTCTAAGGGATTTAGATTTACTGAGGTGGAGCATGTCCATTAATTCTGGATTTGACATAGCTTTGTATGTCAGGCATAGATCGCCTCAAAGTAGGTGGTATGCAACTGAGTAGAGCTGGAGTTTTTTTAACCAAGCAGCATATGGCATCTGTTTGAGACCCTTGATCCTCTTGGTGAGATACTTTTGGGGTCTTTCTAATTGCTGTAGGTGTCGGGTAAGGTACATCCCAAAAGGGGCATTGTATTCTATGATGGGCCTGATGAGGGATGAATAAAGGGGCACGATTACCTCTCTTGATCTAGATGTGAAACCCTTCATGATGAGGTGGGCTATGTAGAAGGTCTTTCTAACCACTTTGGCAATGTGGTTTTCAAAGGAGAGATTGCTATCAACTTGGGTCCCCAGGTCCCTAATAACTTTCTCTGTACTTAATGGGTTTCCACCTATGTGGTAACTTGTGGGCACATTGTTTTTGCCAAAGAGTATGACTATACATTTTTTGGCATTTAGCTTTAAACCATGGCGCTGGCACCAGTTATCTGTCTCTGTGAGACCTTTTTGAAGGATGTTTGTGTCAGCTGGAGAGTTGATTATGGTGCCCAGTTTGCAGTCGTCTGCGAACTTGGTGAGCCATAGTCCTCCCACGTTTGCCTGTACCTCGGAAAAGTATATACCGAACAAGAGTGGTCCCAGGACAGAACCCTGTGGGACACCACTTGTGACCGGTTTCGAGTCTGACATAGCTCCAGCAATTCTCACTCTCTGGGTTCTGTCTTCGAGCCAGTTTGCGACCCATCTTGTGACATAGGGGTTTATATTTAAGCTGGATAGCTTATCTATGATGCCCGAGTGGGGTATTGTGTCAAATGCCTTTGCAAGGTCCAGATAGGCTGTGTGGACTACCTTCCCTTCATCTATGGCTTTGGTGACTGTTTCAAAGAAGTCAACCAGGTTCAAAAGGCAGGATCTGCCCTTAACAAAGCCGAACTGGGTAGGATCTAGTGTCTGTAGGTCCCCAATGTCTTTGTTTATGAGCTCCATGATGATCCTCTCCATAGCCTTGCAGACTAAGCTAGTCAGGCTTATGGGGCGATAGTTTCCAGGGTCCGTGGAGTGGGACCACTGTTGCTGTACGCCATTCTGTGGGCACATATCCTGTAGTGAGGCTGAGATTGTATAGCTGTTTTATTTGAGGGATTAGTTCTTTTTGTAGTTCATGTAGGACGCAACCTGGGATGCCATCTGGTCCCATGGAAGCAGTGTTTTTTTGCTTTGGAGAGGGCAGCCTTCACCTGAGCATCTGAGATGTTTGGGAGGCAGCCCTCTGCCGGGATAGATGCTTGCTCTTTTGGGGGGGGGTGGAGAAGTTTGCACTGAACCTGTCTGCCAGGATATTGGCGATGTCTGTGGGTTCAGTGTATTTTTTGTCGTTTAGAATCAACTCAGAACAAGTCTGGGAGTTGCATCCCAGGTTTCTAACATAACTGAAAAAAGCCTTATGATTGTCTTTGGTGTCCTGTGCAATTTTTCTCTCGAAGCTGGCCTTGGAGGATTTTATAAAGGATCGTAATTGTTTGCTAGTACTGATCAGAGATGCCTTCCCTATTAGGGATTTTGCTCTATCATGTAGTAGCTTCCTCCTTCTGTTGTACAGTTTATTTATGGCAGGGGTCCACCAGACTGGACGCCTGCCTTTGGATGATTGGGTCTTGGTTTTGTTTGGGATAGCATGATCCATGCATTCCTGGAGATGTCCGTAGAATGCATTTATATAGGATTCTGCAGTTTGGGCTGTAGTTTCCACTGGCCCTGGGGCCTTGAAGGATTCCACTTTGGTTTTGAGAAGTGAGAAGTTCGCTTTTGAGAAGTTTTTCACTGTGGTTTTCTGGGCTGGGTGGAGTCGGATGTGGACATCCAGTGAAATTAATTTATGGTCTGATCTTACCAATGAATGATATACTTCTGGTGTGGAGCATAGAGTCCCCATGTTGGTAATGATCAGGTCTAGTATGTTGTCCCCTCTTGTGGGAGTGGTGACTAGTTGTTCCATAGCATGTGAGTTTATAATTTCCAGGAATCTTTGAGCTAAGGTGCTGGGGCTTGAGTAGTGCTTCCAGTCAATGTTTGGGTAGTTGAAGTCGCCCAATATAATGGTGTTCGGAGAGATCTTAATGTTCTCCAATGTTTTCAGGAAAGCCGAATGGGATTCCTGACTTTGAGAGGGTGGTCTGTAGGATGCTATAAACTGAAAAGCAGTCTTGCCCACTGTTAGTTGCACATGGATGGTCTCCGATACTTTGTGCAATGCCACTAACCTGGAGGTGTGGATATCCTTGATAAATATGGAAACTCCCCCTCCTTTTGTGGTTTGGTCTGGGTTTTGGGGCTGAAAAGCATGATATGAGGTATAGCCTGGTAGTGCTGGGGTGCTCTCTGGAGCCTTGAACCAGGTTTCTGTCACTGCACAGATATCGATGTTCTCCATACTGAGGAGAGCTTTGAGTGCATGCATCTTGAGGTTAAGACTTCTGGCGTTAGCAGCATTTCCCTTAGTTTCTTGTTCCTTGTACTGTCTATGGGGTGGGTTTGACTTTTGAGCCTTGCCTAAAAAAGGCACTATGGGGGTGGCAAGAGCCTTTGCCAATATCCGAAAGCCCAGTGGTGACAGGTGCAAGCCGTCCCTAGTGAAGCAACGTGGCTTGTCGAGCATGTCATCCCAGGCTGACAGACACTGGATCCCCTTTGAATGACACCAAAATTTTAGCCAATTGTTAAAATCGATCATTTTGTCTTTGTACTGTGGCATCATTCTAGGTGAGGGTAAGATGCTGCTCAAGGTCAGGGTCATACCAGCCTGGGCTACATGATCAGAGAGGTTTTCAGGATCCGTTGAGGCACCACCTTTGTGGAGAGGGACCACTGTTGCTGTACGCCACTCTTTGGGTACATATCCTGTAGTAAGGCTGAGATTGAACAGTAGTTTTATGTTTGGGTTTAGCTCTTCTTGGAGTTCATGTAGGACGCAGCCCGGGACACCATCTGGTCCCATTGATGCTGTGTTTTTTGCTTTGGAGAGGGTGGCTCTTACCTGAGCATCTGAGATGTCAGGGGGCAGCACTCTACTGGGATAGATATTTGCCCTTTTGGTGGGGAAGGGAGAAGTTTGCTGAACCTGTCAGCTAGGATGTTGGCAATGTCTGTGGGTTCGTGTATTTTTGTCATTTTGGACTAATTCTGAGCATATCTGGGAATTCCCACCCAGGTTCCTAACATAACTAAAGAAAGCCTTGTGATTATCCTTATTGTCCTGTGCAATTTTTCTCTCGAAGCTGGCCTTAGACGATTTTATGAGTGCCCGTAGTTTTTTGCTAATACTGATCAGAGATGCCTTCC
This sequence comes from Protopterus annectens, assembly GCF_019279795.1. Lineage (NCBI taxonomy): Eukaryota > Metazoa > Chordata > Ceratodontiformes > Protopteridae > Protopterus > Protopterus annectens. The sequence continues at coordinate 1,317,548,198 of NC_056726.1, read as the reverse complement.
CTTTTTGGGATTTTGCTCTATCATGTAGTAGCTTCCTCCTCCTATTGTATAGTTTGTTTATGGCTGGGGTCCACCAGACAGGACGCCTGCCTTTGGAGGATTTGGTCTTGGTTTTATTTGGGATTGCATGATCCATGCATTCCTGAAGGTGTTCATAGAATGCGTTTATAAAGGATTCTGCAGTCTGGGCCGTATTTTCCACAGGCTCAGGGGTTTTGAAGGATTCCACCTCGGTTTTGAGGAGTGTGAAATTTGCTTTAGAGAAGTTTTTCACTGTGGTTTTCTGGGCAGGGGGTGGGGTCGGGATGTGAATATCCAGTGAGATTAGTTTATGGTCTGATCTTACCAGTGGGGGATACACTTCTGGTCTGGAGCATAGAGCCCCCATGTTGGTGATGATCAGGTCCAGTATGTTTTCCCCTCTTGTGGGAGTGGTAACAAGTTGTTCCATAGCATTTGAGTTTATAAATTCTAGGAACCTTTGGGCTAGGGTGTTGGAGCTAGAGTAATGCTCCCAGTCTATGTTTGGGTAGTTGAAGTCGCCCAATATAATGGTGTTTGGAGAGACCTTCATATTTTCCAGTGTTCTCAGGAAGGCCGAGTGGGCTTCCTGGGTTTGGGAGGGTGGTCTGTAGCAGGCTATAAACTGGAAGGCAGTTTTACCCACTGTTAGTTGCACATGGATAGTCTCTGATGCTTTGTGCTGTGCCACCAACCTGGAGGTGTGGGTATCTTTGACGAATATTGTTACTCCCCCTCCTTTTGTGGTTCGGTCCATGTTTTGGGGCCGAAAAGCATGGTATGAGGTATAACCTGGTAGTGCTGGGGTGCTCTCGGGAGCCTTGAACCAGGTTTCTGTTACTGCACAGATATCGATGTTCTCCATGCTAAGGAGAGTTTTGAGTGCTTGCATCTTGAGGTTTAGACTTCTGGCGTTGAGTAGCATTACTCAGTTTCTTATCCCTTGTGATACCTATGGAGGTGGGTTTGTCTTTTGAGCCTTGCCTAAAAAAGGCACTATGGGGGTGGCAAGAGCCTTTGCCAATATCCAAAAGCCCAGGGGTGACAGTGCAAGCTGTCCCTAGCGAAGCATCGTGGCTTGTCGAGCATGTCATCCCAGGCTGACAGGCATTGGATCCCCTTTGAATGACACCAATACTTAAGCCAATTGTTGAAATTGATCATCTTGTCTTCATATTGTGGCATCATTCTTGGTGTGGGTAAGATGCTACTCAAGGTCAGGGTCATACCGGCCTGGGCTATATGCTCAGAGAGCTCCTCTATGTCTCTTTTCATGTAGTCCACGGAGGTACGTCTCAGGTCATTCACACTAGCATGGACAATGACTGAGTCATATTTGTACTTGCCTTGGAGTGACCTGAGTGCTTGTGTTATGTGGCAGATCCTAGCACCCGACAGGCAACTCACCGTGACCTTCTCCTTGTTCAGCCTGGTGAGCGGGATGTCAGTGTGCCTGACGATGGAGTCACCTATTACAAGTGTATCAGGTGTGTTGTTTAGCCTTAAGGGCTGTGACTGTTCGGCACACTGGCTTTGTGAGCTATGTGTTGCACGTGTTTTGTTTTGGGCTAGCGGATGCTTGGGTGTCTGCTTTGAAGGTCTCTGCTGCTTAGGCAGATTTTTATTTAGAGCCTCCGAGTATGTTTTTGTGTGTTTATGTGTTTGGTTTGCTGTCCTGGTAGGTCTATGTGAGACTAGAATTGTAGTGAGTGTGGTTTCCTTCTCCTCCTGACTGGTTATGCCAGTACTGAGTTGAGAGAGCTTAGCCTCCAGTTTGGCTATATGGTTGCATCTCTCATGTGTTGGAATTTGTTGGGAGGAGGAGAGGGTTGTCTGTGTACATGAGGCAGTTGTAACATTGCCTCAAGATTCCCAGATTCACCAGCTGGACCAGAGAGGAGATTGACAACTGACCTTTGGACATGCTAGAATAGTATTGGGAATTCCTTTATAATTGAAAAAAAGGGCCAATGGGGAACAAGGTACTCAAGGGGTGTTTGTGAGGGTATAGTGCTTTTAATTTTTTAGTGCTGACTTACATGTGTTTGAATAACAAAATAACCTATATTAGGGTGGCACTCCAGGCATCACTACCTGAACATCCTGTTAACTCTGTCTTGGGTGCATCATTTTGGTAGCAGCAAGGGATGGGGTTAACACACTTACGCCTTTAGTCATTTCTCTGATAAGCATGCAAGGTTATCCCTTTTCACAGGCTTGATGAAGTTACAGAACGAAGCAAATCACTAAAGGTTATCTTGACAAAATTAAAATTTCATACATCATTTCGAAAATGTAATATTGATGAAAAATGTTCTGTTAAGTTAATCAAATATTTAAAAATGGTCTCTAATTTTAATCCTCCATCTCTATTTCACAGCACTTAAGGGTTTTACATGCTTTCAAAGCCAGTAAAACATTTTGCACTTTTTTCTGTAACTGGTTATCATGGAGCAAATATCTCCATTCACTACAAAAAATTATGATTGGGTCTCTGATCATAACCCCTCATTATTTGTTCTCTATAGAGCTAGAGCTTCACTCTTGAGGTGAATTTCTTGGCATAAGTGTCTCACCTCCAAAGCAAACGCAAGCAACCTACACCCACAAACACACCGCAATCATCACATAACTACAAAAACCAGTGCGCCGCTCAACCACAGCCCCTAAGGCAAAACACCATACCTAACACACTTGTAACAGGTGACTCCATAGTCAGGCACACCAATGTCCCTCTCACTAGGCTGGATAAGGAGAAGGTCACTGTCAGCTGCTTGTCGGGCGCCAGAATCCGCCACATTACCCATGCACTTAGGTCACTCCACAATAAGTACAAATATGCCTCTGTCATTGTCCATGTTGGTGTGAATGACCTGAGACGTACCTCCCAGGACTACATGAAAAGGGACATAGAAGAGCTCTCCGATTATGTAATCAAGGCAGGTATGACCCTAGCCCTACGTAGCATCTTACCCTCACAAAGTAGGATACCACAGTACAAGGAAAAAAATGATAAATTTCAACAATTGGCTAAGGTTTTGGTGTCATTCAAAGGGGATCCAGTATCTGTCTGCCTGGGATGACATGCTCGACAATCCTCGATGCTTCGCCAGCTTGCACCTGTCACCCTTGGGATTCAGAATACTGACAAAGGCTCTTGTCACCCCCATAGTGCCTTTTTTAGGCAAGGCCCAAAAAACAAATCCACCACCGTAACAAGTACTAATGATAATAAACTGAGAGTCATGCTGCTAAACCTCAAAATTCACTCTCTCGAGGCACTCCTCAACATGGAGAACATCGATATTTGTGCAGTAACAGAGACTTGGTTCAAGGCTCAAGAGAGCACCCCAGCGATTCCAGGCTACAACTCATACCACAAATTTCGGCCGCAAAACCTGGACTGAAATACAAAGGGAGGAGGCATATCCATATTCATCAAAGATAACCGCACCTGCAGACTAGTTGCAAAGTATGATGTCTCGGAGATCATCCAAGTGCAACTGACAATGGGCAAAACTGCAATACAGATTGTAGCTTGCTACAGACCATCCTCCCTGCCCCAGGACACTCACTCCGCTTTCCTTGAGGTATTGGAAAACATGAGAGTCCAACCAAACATCCTTATACTAGGTGACTTGAATTACCCAAGCATCAATTGGGAAAACTACGAAAGTGCTAATACCATTGCTCAGCGCTTCCTGGAGTACATTAACTCCAATGCTCTGGACCAGCTAGTAAACATCCCCACAGCGGGAAAAATATACTAGACCTGGTCATTACCAATATGGGCGACAAATGCTCCACACCTGTGGTAAATTCCTAATTGGTCAGATCAGACCATAAACTCATCACCCTAGATATCCACATACCACCCCCCATCCCAAAAGAAACCATGGTGAAAAACGTCTAAAAAGCGAACTTTATGTTACTCAAGACAGGTGGCAAACTTAGTTACTCCCACGCAGAATGTCAATATGACTGAATCTGCTATATCCTACACAAAAGCACTCTACAAGCACCTACATGAGTGCATGGACCGTGCTATCCCGTACAAGACCAAGACCCACTCCTCCAAAAAGAGGAAACCAGTCTGATGGACCCCGGCCATAAACAAGCTCTATAATCATCATCGTTTTTGGCTGTTCCCGTTAGGGGTCGCCACAGCGGATCATCTATTTCCATTTGTTCTTGTCTTCTGCATCTTGCTCTGCTACACCAACCACCTGCATGTCCACTCTCACGACATCCATAAACCTTATCTTTGGCCCTCCTCTTTTCCTGTTACTTGGTAGCTTCATCCTTAGCATCTTTTTCCCCAATATACTCAGCATCCTTCCTTAGCACATGTCCAAACCAACGTAATCTTGCCTCTCTGGCTTTGTCTCCAAACCTTCCAACCTGGGCTGACCATCTAATATACTTATTCCTAATCCTGTCCACCCTTGTCACACCCAGTGCAAATCTTAACATCTTTAACTCTGCCACATCCAGCTCAAACTCCTGCCTTTTTGTCAATGCCACTGTCTCCAACCCATATAACATAGCTGGTCTCACTACCCTCTTGTAGACCTTCCCTTTCCCCTCTTACTGGTACTCGTCTGTCACAAATGACTCCTGACACTCCTCCACCCATGCCATCCTGCCTGTACTTTCTTCTTCGCCTCTCTTTCACACTCACTGTTACTCTGAACTACTGATCCCAAGTATTTAAACTCATCCACCTTCGCCACCTCTACTCCTTGCATCCTCACTATTCCTCTTATCCTCCCTCTCATTCACACACATATATTCTTAGTCCTGCTGACCTTCATTCCTCTTCTCTCTAGAGCATATCCCCATCTCTCCAGGGTCTCCTCCACCTGTTCCCTACTCTCACTACAGATCACAATGTCATCTGCCAACATCATAGTCCATGGGGACTCCTGTCTGATCTCATCTGTCAACCTGTCCATCACCATTGCAAATAAGAAAGGGCTCAGACCTGATCCTTGATGTAACCCCACCTCCACCTTAAACGTATTCATCACTCCCACCGCAGACCTCACCGTTGTCACACTACCCTCGTACATATCCTGTATCACTCTTACATACCTCTCTGACACTCCCGACTTCCTCATACAATACCACAACTCCTCTCTAGGCACCCTGTCATATGCTTTCTCTAAGTCTACAAAAACACAATGCAACTCCTTCTGACCTTCTCTGTACTTCTCCATCAACACTCTCAGAGCAAACATCGCATCTGTAGTGCTTTTTCCTGGCATGAAACCATACTGCTGATCACTAATCATCACGTCCCTTCTTAACCTAGCTTCCACTACTCTTTCCCATAACTTCATGCTGTGACTGATCAGTTTAATCCCTCTGTAGTTACTACAGCTCTACACATCACCCTTATTCTTAAAAATCGGTACCAAAACACGTTCTCCATTCCTCAGGCATCCTCTCACTTTCCAAGATTTCATTAAACAATCTGCTTAAAAACTCCACTGTCATTTCACCAAAACACCTCCATGCTTCCACAGGTATGTCATCTGGACCAACAGCCTTTCCATTTTTCATCCTCTTCATAGCTATCCTTACTTCCTCCTTGCTAATCCATTGCACTTCATGATTCACTATCCCCACATCATCCAACCTTCTCCCACTCTCATTCTCTTCATTCATCAACCCCTCAAAGTACTCTTTCCATCTCCTCAGCACACTCTCCTCGCTTGTGAGTATGCTTCCCTCATTATCATCTTTCCTAGCTTGGTCCCTCTGTCTAGCCAATTGGAACAGGTCCTTTTCTCCCTCCTTAGTGTCCAACCTTTCATACAACTCTTCATATGCCTTATCCTTAGCCTTCACCACCTCGCTCTTTGCCATGCACCTCATCTCCTTATACTCCTGTCTACTCTCTTCAGCTCTCTGATAATCCCACTTCTTCTTTGCCAACCTCTTTCTCTGTATACTCTCCTGTACTTCCTCATTCCACCACCATGTCTCTTTGTCATCCTTCCTCTGTCCAGATGTCATACCAAGCACCTTTCTAGCCATCTCCCTTACTAGCTCTGCTGTAGTTACCCAGCTATTTGGTAACTCTTCACTTCAACCCAGTGCCTGTCTTAACTCATCCCTGAACTCCACTGTCTTAACTCATCCCTGAACTCCACCTCACAATTACCCTTTTTCAATTTCCACCATTTGATCCTTGGTGCTGCCCTCACACTCCTCTTCTTGATCACCAACGTCATCCTACAAACCACCATCCTATGCTGCCTAACTACACTTTCCAGTCACCACTTTACAGTCTCCAATCTCCTTCAAACTACATAAGCTATAATCCACCTGTTTGCATCTTCCTCCGCTCTTGTATGTCACCCTATGCTCCTCCCTCTTGTTTAAATACGTATTCACCACAGCCATGTCCATCCTTTCCGCAAAATCCACTACCATCTGATCTTCTGCATTGATTTAACAACATAGCTACCCATCACTTCCTCATCCCCTCTGTTCTCTTCACCAACATGCCCATTGAAATGTGCTAAATCACCACTCTCTCTCCCTTGGGTACAGTCATCACCACTTCATCCAACTCACTCCAAAATTTTTCTCTCTCATCCATCGCACACCCAACTTGTAGAGCATATGCACTAGCAACATTCATCATTACAACATCAATTTCCAGCTTCATAAACATTACTGATACTTTTCTCCACCAAAACACTCTTAGCATACTGCTCCTTCAGGATAACTCCTACTCCATTTCTCCTCCCATCCACACCATGATAAAACAATTTGAGCCCACCTCTGATACACCTAGCCTTACTCCCCTTCCATCTGGTCTCTTGCACACACAATATACCAACCGTCCTTCTGTCCATCATATCAGCTAGCTCTCTCCCTATACCAGTCATACTGCCAACATTCAAAGTTCCGAACCTCACTACCACAGTCCTAGCCTTTCTCCTGTCTTCCTGCCTTTGGCCATGTCTTCTGCCTCTTCTCCTCCTTCAGCCAACAGTAGCCCAATTTCTGCCAGCACCCTGTTGGATAACAGTACTGGTGGCGGTCGTTGTTAACCAGGGCCTTGACCAATCCGGTATGGAAATATTTACTGGTGTCCGCATTAATTATTTGGCAAAGTTTTACGCCGGATGCCCTTCCTGATGCAACCCTCCCCATTTATTCGGGCTTGTGACAGGCACAAAGAAATGCACTGGCTTGTGCATCCCCAGTGGCTGGGTTCTTAGTTTTATTTGGTTAGTTTATTTAGTTACTTAGTTTTTCTTAGCTCTATAATAGAAGGAAGAAATTACTGCAAAAAAAAAATAAGTAAAAATGTAGGAATGGAGGGGCTCCCTGACCAACCTAAGCAAAAAACTAAGAACCCTCATAAAAAACACTAAGATGAGCTTTGAAAGAAAAATTGCAACCGACACCAAAGAATCACAAAGCATTTTTTAGCTATGTCAAAAACCTTAACAGCAACTCTCAGATCTGCTCCGAGCTACAGCATATTGGTTCAAAATTCACGGAACCAACTGATAACACCAATATACTGGCATACAGGTTCAGTGCAAACTTCACCCCACCCTCTCCTCCAAAAGGGCTCATATCCATACCAGAAGATTGTGCTGCCCCTAAAATCAGACACCCAGGAGAGTGGCGCATGCCAACAGTCATATCACTCCACAAAGGAGGTGCAACCACAGACCCCGGGAATTACTGCCCCATCAGCCTGACAAGTCTCATCTGCAAGGCCATGGAGCGCATCATCATGGAACTCAAACAATGACATTGGGAACCTACAAACCCTGGATCCCAGCCAGTTTGGGTTTGTGAAGGGAAGGTATCGTCTCCTAAATCTGACTGACTTCTTCAAAATGGTCACTAAAGCAATAGACGAGGGAAAGGTGGTTCACACAGCATACCTTGATCTTGCAAAGGCCTTCGATACCATTCCCCACTCGGGAATTATAGACAAACTCACCAACCTGAATTTAAACCCCTACATAACAAGATGGGTTGCAAACTGGCTCATGGACAGAACCCATTCAGTGAGAATAGGAAACGCTAGATCAGACTCCAAACCTGTGACTAGTGGTGTATCACAGGGCTCAGTCTTGGGACCCCTCCTGTTCGATATCTACTTCTCTGAGGTACAACCAAACATGGAGGGACTATGGCTACCAAAGTTCGCAAACGACTGCAAACTGAGAGCCATAATCGAGACTCCTACTGATGTAGACATCCTTCAAAAGGGTCTTACGGATACAGATACATGGTGCCAAAACCATGGCCTCAAACTAAATGCCAGAAAGTGCATTGCTATCCCAGTTTGGAAAATCCAAGTACCTATGAACTACAACATAGGTGCCAGCCCACTTATCACAGAGTGGGATAAGAGAGCTAGGGACCCAGGTAGATATAAAACCTCTCCTTCGACCACCACATTGCTAAAGTGGCTAGAAAATCCTTCTACATGGCCCACCTCATCACAAAGGGGTTTGCATCTAGGAATAAGGAAGTTATTGTCCCCCTTTACTCATAACCCATTATTGAATATAATGCCTCGTTCGTGATGTACCTAACAAGACATCAACAACTGGAGAGGCCTCAAAAGTACCTCACAAAGAGGATAACGGGCCTTAAACAGAAGCCCTATGCTATGAGGCTAAAAAAAACTCAGACTGTACTCGGTCGCGTACCGCCTACTTAGAGGTGATCTCTGCCTGACATACAAGACTATGTCAAACCCCGAATTGCTAGAAATGCTCCACCTAAGGAAAACCCAATCCACCAGAGTTACACACTCTAGGGACATAAACCTGACATCAACAAACAGGACGTGTTGGAAGGACAGACTCGTGTCCCAGAGACTCACTTTGCTCTGGAATAAGGTCCCCATATATGTGAGGCAGAGCTCCTCATTGGCACTTTTCAAGAGAAATCTTGATGAGTGAATGGGAAACAGGAAATTCACCCCGGGAATCACTTCTGTAGCCCTGCTCAACAGTGGTGCAGGTAACTAAACCACTTGGGAGGAAGGCTATAGCACAAAATTATTGGCTAGGCTTAATTATGCCCTAGGGCCAATAGCCTAGTACCTACCTATGAACACAGTCTGGTTATGATTGGTGACCCAATCACAACCGCCAATGTTTTTTGGACTGATCATTGTATACTAAGCATTTCTCTTGAGAACAGGAGTGATGCCAGATGCTGTATGAAAAGGAAAATGTACACCTTTTGGATTCATTTTCTGGGATTTTGTTAATTACACACATTCCCAGATCATTTTTTTTCTTGCTTGTATAATAAAGCCTCCTGTCTTATCCAGTTCTAAAACTGATACTTTTAAAGCTACTATATTTAGTCATATGAAAATATGCATTAGACAACATACTTAAGTTAGCAGAGCAAAACTGAAAGATGGAGAACAAGTCAGTGTGTTGTGTCAATTAGCCATAAATTATGATAAATATTTTCCCATAAGGAAATCAACAGTAGATCAGCTCTATGAATCTCATAATGTTATATAAACATCTCAACTTTAGTCCATTTAAAAATAACTTTCTTCAGTTTGACAAAAGGCCAATAAAAACAAACCCCACTAGCTGTACACATGGCAGTGCAGACTAAAACATTATTTTTGAAAAACAAGATAAAGATGGTAATCTAACTACTGATCCAGATGAACGTTAAGGAAACCTGTGGTACACGTTGGTTTAGAGATGTACATGAAATTGAATCTTGGCAAAATTCCATCCAGAAAATGAAAATTCATATTGATAATATTTAAATGACATTATAGAATATCAATGATGCTTTTTCCACCTTAAAAACAAAGTAAATACCATGTTGCAGAGTTATATTAGATGATGGGAGATTATATTAGGGCAGTCATGTACACGAGTACCTCCCCAGGTGCACAGTAGGAAGCCCTGCCTAAACCATGAATATTCATATTGATGTCTTCACTGACCACACGAACATTCATCGGGTATTTGGCACTTAGCTTGAGGGGGGCACTACAATTACATAATTTTTTTTTTAAGTTTTTGCAGGGGGGCCTCCCTGTGCCCCCCACGGCCCCTGCAAATTAAACTCAGAGATTGCACTATATTGAGGAAAAGGTTAAACTGCATGCATGATGTCACTGCAATTCTGCGCAAGCATCATCTGAATACATCACAGACTTTTGGGATGTCAACCATACAAGTGACACCCACACCATGCCCACATCTGTGTGAATTGCCCGGGGAGGTATGTATGTACAAGATCACCGATATTGGTCCCTTCCTTCCTTAAGCTGTCTTATTTCAAACTGGTGTACATCCCACCCAATAAAGTAATCAGAAATGGTGTTAATAAAGAAGGAAGGCAAAGATGGTTATCGGTCCAGCAGTTTATTGTCCAATATTACTAAATTTAAATAAAATGTATTACTTTTATTATTTTATAAAATTAATGCCATATTTAGATAAACTTGTGCACCTCATACAACTTGCTTTTTCCCCAAAAAGAAGAATGATACTAACATGTACTTACAAATTCATAATTTCCCATGCTGAAATACAGACTCATTAGATCCCATTAAATTGGACACTTCAAAAGCCTATGATCGTATTAACAGAGTATTTATTTATCGGCCATTTTGAAACATTATGAACTTGCTATGTCTTTAATTACACAGAAGCCTATATTAAAGTTAATAGCAAAAGGTTGCATAATTTTATCAACTACTGCGATAAAGCAAGGCTGCCCCCTCATCTGCAACTCTTTTATAGCAATAAATATACTGCTTTATAAAATTCAGCAGACACTTCACTTCGTTTGTGTCTTTCGGCTTTTCCCGGTTAGAGGTCGCCACAGCGGAACTCCGGTCCGCTAATGATTGGCAGTTGATTTTTACGTACCGGCTTGCCAGGCCTGACGCACAACCTTCAACGAAGGTGTGCCCATTCACGCATGTCTCCACGCAGAAGACGTGCTAGCTGAGAATCAAACCGGACAGCATCTTACTGTGAGGCGACAACGCTACCGCAACACCACCACCGCAGACACTTCACTGATCTTCTATAATTAGAAGAGAACAATTTTTGCTCACTTTCGCATATGATCCAACTACTACTGGCAGGTATAAAAAATATAAATTTAATTCTAAGGATTTTTGATCAAATAAATTTAACAGTATATGTAATTAACTATGGTAAGTCATAAAAAAATAAATTTATACCACTTTATTAGATTCGATAATCATAGAGAATTCCAGCTATAAAAGAAACCGTTTTTGGTGTATTGATCTGTTCTAATTCTGAATAATCAGTCCAAAACCAACAAGTTCAATTTGCTTAGTGAAATTTTGAGCACTTTAGACAAAATTGAGAGTATTTTTTTTCTTTATAACACAGAATAGACATAGTAAAATGAAAAATTTGCCTTTAGGTTTCCTTTGCCAAATCTCTTAGTCCCTCCAAAAATGCTTTGTATTTCTCAAATCAAGAGAATAATAAAAAATTTCTAGAGAGAGGAGGAGGTTCCTAGAATACCTTTGCATGTAATAACAGCCTCAAAATCAGGAAGAGCTCTCTTTACCTAATAAATAGTTATGTTCTTTTCTTAAAGATCATTCCCTCTTACCCCATTTTCTGTTCAAAAATAAAAACATTTCAAGACTCTAGGCAAATGCAACTGATATCTGTCTGGTGATGTAACATAACCTATTCATTTCCTTCTTCTGTCTACATATCTTACTCTGACTATTTCTGATTAATTCTTTCAGCATGCCAACTCTGATTTCCACTCTAAATATAATGTGTTTTTTCACTGAGTCTGTACATAATGTCATTTATCTATTGCCTTTATTCCCTCAAGCCAACTATGACATTCACTTTGTATATGTATATATGGCATTTTGTCATTCACACTGTATACAATCTCACGTTACTATTGTGTTTTCCCAGGCTGAGACTAGGATCCGTGTTCTACCCCAGTTAACAAAATAAATTACATATGTGGTAGCTTGTTCTGCCACAACTTCAGCAACTACTCAATACAATAATATTAAAATTTATCAAATTATTTTTAAAATAGCAAATACTAAATTTCCACTTTTTATATCAATAGTAACCTCATTTGACTTTCAGTCAATAGAAAATTTTAAACCAATTATACCACAGTTAACATCACTATAATATTATATCACATTTCCTTGGGATAACCAAGTAAATTCATATTATTTCCTTGATAAGCTGGGTATTTTGAGATATAGGCAAGTTGACATGGCCAAAGTACAATGACTCAGTCAGAGGAAATCTACATTAATAAATACATTAATGAAAGAAATTAAAATATTCCAAGGTGTCATACATCAGACTGAAAGAAAAGAAATTGAAAAGGTAAAACTGAAGGATAACCACTTTATATAAAATTCAATCATATATTTATCCCAATAAGTCGTATATAAAATTCAAGCATATATTTATCCCAATAAGTAATTTCCTAAGAAACTGAAATTGGAGGATGCCCTTTTGAGGAAATTAGGTGTGGAGCTTTGGTCAAAACCTCTAGATGAGAATTCTAAAAAACATCTATCCATTAGAAATAAAATTATATAGTAGTCAGCTAATGTATTTCATTGTTGGTGATCATGTGAACCAATTCAGAACTTATGGTATACGGGTGTGAAATTCTACAGATACTGATAGGTTTTTGTTATAATTTGTTTTAAAACGTATAACCCTGTTTTTTATTTGCTCTATCACCTACAGATTTGGAAATATTTAAATCGAAGACTGTATTAGCACCAATAGTAACTAAAAGGTTAATTCTTGATTGTTGGAACTCCTCACCAATGCTTCTTACCCACTAAATGTTTGGTGGAACTTAAACAATAAACCTCTATATTGTCAATTTAAAAAAAACTACCAAGAGTTAACTCTGATCCAGCTAGTACATTAAATTTTTTTTTCTTATTTGGCTTTAGGAAAATGCAGAGTATACCATATCTTGTTTCCTGTTATTACTCTCTTCTTAGTTTTGCTTTCTGTTAACAGTTATCTGCATTACATTATTTTGATAATTTGGTTATTTAAGATGAGCTTTTTTACTGTACATTTTAATTTAAAAACACTGAGCACATACCAACATTCTGATGAAAGCCACAATGGCTGTATTACCCCCTAGAGGTTAAATACCCTTCAAACCCAGCTTCAAATATACCAACTTCAAATATAAAACCAGAATTCCAAAGTATTTATGTTTATACTAGCTAAGAGAATATCAAAGGTTTTTTCAAATGTCACAGATGTGGATCAATGCGTCTTTGAGGAAGAAACATTTGACAATATTAATAGAATAATGATGATCAATAGGGAGGAAGAGGGTAAGAAAAAAACAACTACTGTTGGTGGGTCTCAATGTAAAGATAGCATTCTTTAGAGTCAGTCAGGATTTTATGGGTAGAACAATGGAAGCATTTGATTCCTCCAACAGAATAATATGATTAGTAAGGAGGATATATGAAAGGTCAGATGCAAAAAAAAAAAAAAAAAAAAAAGTTTATTTACATATATTTTGTACTTGATAAATCCAGTAAAAAACATTTCAGTATTCTGTAACATAGGCAGTTTCACCTCTACTCATGATACAAAATAAATTAAGATAAACCAAACTCTAGAGAGATAAACTAATGTACCCACACATGAAATGCTTCAGCAATACACATACTTATGGGGACACAGATAACGTACTTGATGTGTGGACTAAAAAATTCAATTATAGCAGCTAAAGATATGTAGGAAAAGAGAAACAAAAGATCATACAAAATCTGAAACATTGGAAACTCTTGATTATGGATATAGACAGTAGGATACAATCAGTGAAGTCCACTGAACTGTCTATACAGGCCAGGCATGTTTTTAATCCACCACGAGAGATGTTGCAGATAAAGAGTTAATGAATTTATTTTTGAGGGTAACAGGACAAGAGTTGCATGGGATAAGCTAATTCACCCCACAGAACAAGGTGGTCTGGGATTACATGACTTAAAGGGATACATATATATGTACATAAAGAGCCTGAACTTCATAGCTCTAAACACATGCAGGAGCTTATAAAACCAAAGTGGAAACAGATGATAAAGAGGGGTGGAGTTCTAGAAACAGAAGGGAATAGGATTTTGGATACAGGCACTTAAGGAAGAGAACAAGTACTATGCAAAGTATATAAAATTGCATGCGCAACCCTTATACATTTATTACAATGTATCTATAACGCAGTAGAAAGTATTAAAAAAGACTAAGCCAACACAGGAATGGAGAAAAGGTATTTTACCAATACAGGTGACTGCAAGTAGGAAGTATAGAAAATAGGCAAGACGCATCTGGAATTTACTGGAGAAAATTAGCAAATGTACCAAAGTATCAAGATTAAACTACAAGAGAAGGAAAGGTAAGAGAGTGGAATGAGGCCATGCAGAACTTTGGACTGCAGGTTAGACATCATCTTCCCTACCAAAAATTGTTAATAGAGTATAAGCAAAGAGAAGGGACAAGGAAATGCTAAGTGAAAGACCAGTTCTGGTTGAATTTAGAGGAGTCCAGAACAGAAGCTGCTGTTAAAGGGGAATAATCAGTAAGGCATATAAAATACTGCATGACAACCATAAGAATCAATCAGAAGAGTTTAGAAAAGATTAGAAAGAGATTGGAAATGCAATTTACAAAAGAACAGTGGAAGAACATCTGCATGACTTAAAATAAGCAATGAGATCAGCTGCTATGGTGGCATATGGGGATAAAGCCCAAACTATGGCCCAGTCACCTGGTGTTCAATTAATGGCTTAGATGAATAACAGAGGCAAGAATGGGCATGCCCATCCTAGGTGAGAGGGTGCTCTTTGATACGACCCCTGAGGACAGACGTGGTCCAAAGAGGGAAATTTACTTTTCAATGCAATAAACAACTTGGTGGAGACGGGCTAGTAGGGTATAAACAAAAAAAAAAATCATCCTAGATGGAAGGACAGATGAGTTGAGCCCCCAGGACACCCTTAGGCTCCACAACTGGCCCCAGCAAAACTAGAGCAACTCTGGGAGGGCGGGTAAGAAAGTAGGTAGTAGAGCCAGCGTGGATGTGGGGTATTGCAGGCTGAACCATAAGCAATGAGGTCAGGGGGTACAACAAAAAAAAATCAGTAAGCAAAGTCCAGAGGGTTCAGAAGTTTTTTATACAAAGTGTTTTCAATGCTATTTTTATACTCACAAGTAGACTTCACAGATTTCTTCCTCAGCTAGACAGCAAAAGCTGGAGGTAAGATAGGAATGGAGATCATGTTTTCTGGAAATTAATCAAATCAGCACATTTTAACAATTCCTTACAGAGTACTTTTCCAGAAATACTGGCTAAGCAAATAATTATAAGTAAGGAAACGTTTCTTTTGAGCCAAACACAGGATCTGAATTGCCTTTGAAGGGAAACTGGCTACGCACAAAATGGCCTGCAAAGGCAGATAGCCTAGTATTTACCTATGAACCTAAGATAGCTCGGAAAATAAATAGTCTGAAGAAAATCATCCAGTTAAGTATAAGGATGGATGCTCATCAGTCTCATGTGAGCAACATTTGGGTGCAGACTAATTTTATGAAGACTCTGAAAACGCCACAGGGAAAGAAACATTAAAATCATAACAGTCCCCCTCCTGGAATGAGGAGCTGTCTGTGATAAATGCAAATCAAAACATCCAGAAAGGAATCCTGCTATAAAAGGGCTAACAGGTTTGATCATCAATATCTTGAAAGTAGAGTTAGGTAAAAACTTATAACAGTAGATGTCCCTCTCTTCATTGTTGCAGTATTCTTCGGGTACGGGATCTCTGGTCATGAATAGTCCAATGCCTGGGATGTACACCAAAGCATTCAGTTTTTATTAGCACAGTGGGTTACAGGTATACTCCCTGTACAAGAGGGAGGGCATAAATTTGGGATACAGATGCAGATCCTCAAAATTTAAAAAGCCTCAACAGGAATAAAATATCCCCGAGGCAGACAGGCACATTTGCATCCAGACATAAAAATACAGAAGAAAGGAGAAGGGCCACTCAGCCAGGAGGGCAACCAGAACACATGGCAAGAGTCAGGACAGACCGCACAATTACTGAAATAGTGTAGAGAAGATTTTACACAACTACCCTATGTCCTTCCATATCACTTGCACCTCAGGAAGAGTACAAGAGCTCAAGAGGATGACTGGGAGCAGGAAGGCAGAGAAGAATTCTCCACAAACCCATGCAGAATACCCCTGCAAAACACCTGTTCTGGTCCTGGAAACATCTAAACTTGTAATGTTTAGTTAAAGTATAAACAGAAGACCAAGTAGCAGCCTCAAGAATAGAAGTGGTATCCAGACGCTTGAAAAAGGCACCAGAGGAGGCAACTACCCTAACAGAATGTGCCTTTACGGATGAGGAGAGATTTGCCATAACAGCATCTAAAGGAAATGGTCCTAGAAATCCAGGAGGAGATGGTTTGCTTAGAGACATCCAAACCAAAGTCCTGGTATGAAAAGAAACAAACAGCTCAGATCTGCAAATAAGAGTTATGTACTTAACATAACTTGGCATCTGTGTTAGCCTAAGTCATCATTCATCACTTAGGGACTAGGATCCAATATCATATCCAAGACAGCAACATACTACAGACAGATCCAAGGCTCTAGCTCCTCCATCTCCCAGGATGCCCTACCGCCCTCCCAGATCAAGTTTTCTACAATATGCCTCAATACTACTCCCACAAGACTGGAAGGAAACTCCAACTTCTTTCCTGAACTATAAGGTAGGTGGATGGAGGGAGGGGAAAATGTGATGAATGATGACGTAGGATAACACAGACGCCAAATTATCGTAACTACATAACTCAATCTGATGTTGTCCAAGTAACCATTCTCATCACTACAGGGTCAGAGAGATCCCAGCTACAATCAACCTGGGAGGCCTCGAGGATGGATATGTGGGAGCACCGTGGAGTCAAAGAAAGCCCTGTTCCTAAAGACCAGATCAAGTTTGTAGTGAGAAATAAATTTATTTATTTTGCATTTGTTAACCGGGTTGGTCCGGCTGGGTAAGAATTTACCCTTTTTCAGTGGAGACCCGAGGGGAAAAGCCCCAGACAGACATACAAGTAGAGACAAGTTTACAATAATACAGAGCAAAATGAATGTCATGAATACAATGGATAAGGAAAAAATAATGTACTCAATGGAATTAAACATAGCTATATACAAAAGTATAATAATAAGGATGCAAAAGGAAAAACAACGATAATAAATCCAAGAGGTATGCAGTAAGGGAATTAAGGTTATAGGTAATCATTTGAAAATAATATGGCATTATTAGGTTAGTGGCTAGAAGGAGAAATTGTGTATGCAGGGGGCCTCAGATGTGAGGAAGAAACTAGTGCAGGAGGAAAAAAAAGGAGAGAGAAACATGTATGTACAAGGGAACTCAGATCAGAGGAAGAGATGGTGCAGAAGAAGAAAGTAGTAGAGGAGGGATGAAGTGATCTAGAGGGAGGGTGTAGAAGGTAGAGCATATAGATATAGTAAGTTATAGAAAGTGTGGGGGTTACACCAAGTGGCCACATCAAAAATGTCAACAGAAAACCTTGCTAAAAGGGTTGAAGTTGCTACAGACCTATTAGAATGAGCCTTGACATTTCTTGGAACCTCAAGGTGGTTAAGGTCGTTGACTGTAAAGATGCAGCTAGATATATCCATTTAAAAATAGTGACGTTAGAAACAGGAAGGCCATGTCTTTTAGGGGAAAAGGCCACAAACAGCTGTTCTGACTTGCAAAAAACTTTTGTCCTATGCAGGAAGAACCATAACTGGTGGTGAACATCCAAGGTATGTAGGATACTGCCCTTTGTTGGTATAGTTGGGGAAGAACACAAAGCTGAATACATTGGTTTAAAGATGATTCTGAAGCAATCTTGGTCAAGAAGGAGGTGTTCATCCTAAGACGGACTCTATACTTGTGAAAAATCATGTAAGAAGGAGTAATGGTGAGAGCTTGCAGTTCTGAGACCCCCCCAAGCTAAGGTAATAGCCACCAGGAAGGCAGTCTTCCAAGACAGGAACTTGAGGTTGCAAGAACTAGCAGGCTCGAAAGGACTCCTATTCAGAGACTGCAAAACCAGCATGAGGTCAAAAGGAGGCAAAGGTTCCATAATCGGAGGCCAAAGCAGAAAAACTCTTTTCATAAATGCTTTACAAAGCCAAGATGACAAGGTAGACTCGGAGCTCGCATGAAAGTTAGAAATCACCAAAAAAACGAAGCTTGACAGTGGAAAAACTTGCTCCTGCTTGGAAAAGGGAGGACAAGAACAGAAGTACATCTGAAACTGAAGCAGAAAAGGGATCCGGATTCCTGTTTAGTCCAGATAGAAAACCTCTTCCACTAACTACTGTATACGTTTCTAGTGGAGAGTTTCTGGGATGCCAGAATGATACGCTGAATGGTGGATGCTAGCCTGAACTGTTTTATGACTACTTGAATTGGAGAAACCATCCAGTTAAATGAAGGGTTCGAAGGTTTGGGAAAGGAAGCTCCGACGGATGGGAAATCAGATCCTGATGGGGATCCTGTATCCGTGGTGGATACCTCAAATGAGACCTGATTGAAGGGGAACCACGGTTGATGAGGCCAGAAACAGGAAATGAGAATAAGGGATGTCCTCAGGTGTTGCACTTTCTGCAGAAACTTGGGAATTAAGGGGGGGAGGAGGGTAGGTCGTAAAGGAGACCTGGAGGCTAATTGTGAATTACAGCATCCCTTGGTGACTTCCCATGAGGGGGTATCAGTGTGAAGTACCTGCTGCATTTGTGGTTGGCTGAGGAGGCAAAAAGGTTGCAGCATGGTTGATCCCAACGGTCAAAAATCTGCTTCACCACTGAAGGATTGAGGGACCACTTGTGAGGACTCAAGATGTATCTGCTGAGCCTGTAGGCCAACATGTTGGAATCACAGGGTACTTGCATCGAAATAAGGACATGGCTGAAGGACATTGCCCATTCCCACACTCTCATGGCCTCTCTGCACAACGGGCAAGAATGTGCTCCCCCCTGTTCGTTGACATACCAGACGACTGCCATGTTGTCTGTCTGAACTGCAATCTTCCCTAGAGGAAGGCAGCCCTGGAAGATTTGCAACAATAGAAGAACTGCTCTCATCTCTAGAATGTGTATATGCAACTTGGTCTCTATTGGAGACCATGTGCCTTGGACAGTCTTCCCCTAAAAATGGCCCCTCACTCCAGCAGCGAGGTGTCCGTGGTCACTGTGGTCATGGGCAGTGGGAGAAAAAGGGCCTGCCTAGAGAGAGATCCTAAAACTGAAGCCACCACTGGAGGTGATGTCTGTAAACGGGCTTCAGTTTT
Source organism: Protopterus annectens (assembly GCF_019279795.1). Classification (NCBI taxonomy): domain Eukaryota; kingdom Metazoa; phylum Chordata; order Ceratodontiformes; family Protopteridae; genus Protopterus; species Protopterus annectens. Next base: position 1,317,528,753 of record NC_056726.1, on the reverse strand, counting down.
ATGGTCATAGACGGGATGAAGCAGAGCTGACCACTGGACAACTAAGGTCCATTGCAACACTCCCCTGTGGTATCTGGCCAAGGGAATGAGAAGAATGGCTAAGGCCATGGATCAGAGAGCCCGGAGAACCAGGTAAACCGGAAGTGTGTACAATAAGTCTAAGATCTGCGTGACCTGTTCCCAACATCAACCGAGTTCTACATGAAGTTAAGGCTGCATTCTCTGAAACAGAATCTAACTGAACACCTATGAATTCCAATTGTTGAGTGAGGTTCAGATTGGATTACACAAGGTTTACGGTTATCCCCAACTGACGGAAGAACATAGTGAATCACTTGTATCAGTTGATGCCTTGAAGGTGCCATGAGGAGCCAATTGATGAGGTTTGGAAAGACCCAGAACCCCTGCAGTTGCAGCTCAGCAGCTACCACTGCCATACATTTGGTAAACACCCAGGGGGCTGTGGTGTGACCAAAGGGTAGGGTTCTGCACTGGTAATGACTGGCCCCTAGATGGAAGTGAAGATGCGTCGTGGAATGCCTGTCTATTTTGATGTGATAGTAGACATCCTGGAGATCTACAGAGCACACCCAATCATCCTTGTGTAAAACTGGCAGAAGGGACTGAGCAGCGACCATCTGGAACTTTGACTTCTTCACTGAAAGATTGAGCTCGCTGAGATCCAGACTAGGAAGTAGGTCCTCCATCTTTTTTGGCACTAAAAAGAAGAGAGATTAAGTGCCAGATCCTTTTTGTCCTGCTGGGACCTCTTGGATTACTTTTATAGAAGAAGTTGTTGAATTTCTTTAAAGGTCAACTCCCTTTGACTGGATGGAACATCTGGGAGGAAAGTTCTTACTGGAAAGGGTTCCAAAAAGGGAATGAAATAACCCATGGAAACAAAATTTAACACCCACTGATCGGAAGTGATGTTTGCCCACACTAGTGGGTGTAGGGAAACGCGACCCCAACTGCCTCCAGGGCACAGCAGTCGGGCAATGCTACAGGGGCACTGACAGGGCTGCTTTGGGAAGGGCTGCTTTGGGAAGGCTTCCCTGGAGCCCTGATTTTGTGAATCCCCCTTGAGGCCGGTGTCATCCAGTGAAACCTCTCCCCTGCCTCTGGAAGAAGATTCATCACAAGCGTCCTGAAAGGGAGACTGTGTCTTATGGAACCACATCTTCCTAGTTACCCACTGGGTCTTAGAGAAGGACCTCATGGGAGTACAGAACTTGATCCCTACACTGCAGTGTCTTCCCTTCCTGTTCTCTGAGGGTTAAAGTGCCCTTTCACAGAAGGTCCAAAAAGAGTGGAACCACTGAAAGGAGCATTGGTGAAGGACACCTTAAAGAATTCCGCAAACCTATATAAATGTAACCAGGCATGATGCCTCACAGCAATGCCTATACCAGCTGCCTGAGACGTAGCTTTCACAGCATTGGACACTAACCCTCATTGAGGAATTCACGAAGGAAGTCAAAGTGGGTAGTTTGGGAGACATCTTTTTGAGATCCTCATACCCGCAACAACTCTGTAAGGGAAGTGGGAAGCTCTTGGACAAAATCCCTCTGGAGGCAGATAAAATGTCAAAAATAATTTGTCATTCTCAGTCCAAAGACAGCGGGGCAGACACACACTTCCCAAAATGGTCTATCACCTGGGACTCCCTGTTTGGGTGATGGATTGTGGAGCTCTGCTCCATCTCCTTTTTAGTGGTAGCGGCAACCACTATGGCATCAACCAAGACACCTTTGCTCCAGAAGGAATGGTCTGCAGGAGGGCTAAGAAACTTGTTAGCCCTTTTAGGAACAGGCTCCACTGTGTCTGGCTCCTTCCAGGTCCTGCTGGTGATCAGATCTACCAACTCATTGGGGGGACACACCCAGGAAGTGGATGGGCCAGTCTGGAAGGCCTCTAGAAATGCAGACTTCTTCAAAGATGGAGGGTGGGGGAAACCATTGGCATTTTTCTTCAAGAGTTCAAGGATGTCTCCAAAGGACACATCGTTGCGCAGAGATCTGGGAGACCTGTCTCCTTCCTCGAGGTCTGTATCTTCGGTGAGGGACTCCATGGCAGAGTCCAAGTGCCTCCTCTTGCACTTTCTCTTACAATGAACCTGCTCCACAGCGGGATCCTAGGAGGACTCTGAAGAGAAAGGGCCTCCCAGGGGGAGAGGGGACTCCCAGAAGGCTCGATCGGGAGCAGCTGACCCTGGACAGGATGGGAGGCCTCACTAGCTGAAGTAGAGAGAGGCAGGGAGGGACCAGGAGGAGCAGCAGAGGGAACTACAGACCCAGAAAAGATCCTCTCTACCACCCGGAAAGAAGAGGGGCTGGAAGTGGGTTCGTGCTCGATGTCAGAGAGAGGTCCCCTGTAGAGAATGAATGAGTCTGGAAACAGCACAGCTACCCCCGGATGATACTGGCACAGAGCTATCGAAGGCTAAAGCACAGTGGGGAAGGGATTAGTCCCAGAAGACAGTACCAGACCCCTCTCCCCCACGGAACCAGCACTGGCCACACTGGTATGGAGCTCACGCTGCTCTAAGGGTGGGGGAACAGAATAAGCCAGGGACCCCGAAAGAGTTGAGAAAGGAAGGATTATTCAGCCTCATCAGAATTTGACTGCAGACATCCTGGTGAGAAACCAGGAAAGGCGAGGCACCCCTGGCCAGATGGTCAGAGGAGGCCAGCAGCCCGAACTTTATTTGGGACCTGAAGAAGCTCCTCATTATCCTGTCCATGTCTGAGGGCAAGAGACTCCTCGAAGTTCTAGAGGAGGAGGAGTGGGTAGACTTGGAGACGAGATCTCCCTGACCTACTGTGATGATCCAGGGAATGGTTCCGACTGAGTCCTCTGGAGGTAGAAGGGACAACCACCTCCAATACTATAACCAGATCCGACGACCCTGTCAGATCCGAAGGCCTAACTGACACAGCAGATGGATCAGATGAACTAGCTGGATCCAAGACTGGCCTGATCTTGGTCACATCTGAGGGCCTCTGATCCGGAGAGACCTGGATCTGAGAGACAGCTCTGCGGCCCTTGGCTCTGCAGACCTCAGATCTGAGATAAACAGGGCTGGAGTCAGAGCCAGAAACTTAGGATCAGACAGCCGCGGGTTTTTTGGAGGGAGAAAAATTTATGGCACATATTCATGGTTATGGTTTTACAAATAGTGAGATTAAATGTCAGAGGTGGTGACATAGTGAATATTACTGAATTCAATGATACCAAATGGATTATTGAACTATGGGCTGATAGAGTGCCTGGTTTAAATGGGATTGTGCCTTTAAAACCAGCCTTAAAAAGGCGGAGGATTCAGTATTGAATGTTGATTGGTTTGTTGAGATTTTAAAAACGTGATTTTTAAGACTGTATATGTTACCTGATGAAGGGTTTCAACCTGAAAGCACTCATTTTGTGACATTTGGATTTTATTTACTACGGCTTGGTAGTCTGACTGCTGCTTGTTTTTGCACATTTTATCAGTTATATAGCAGTGGACCTTAACTGAGAAGGTTCTTTAAATTTTATTTTAAGTTAGGAATCACTATAGGAAGCTCAAAGTGTGGTTGTTTACTAGCTAGAGGGCATAGAAGTCTGTTTACAAACATTTTCCTTTATTAAAAATCTGGTACACTTTCGAAGAACTGCTCACCGGGCAGTACTCTGTATAACAGCAAATGCTTAGGCATTAAAATGTTCCTATCAATTTAGGATTGGATCCAAAACCTGTTAAGCGTAGAGCAGCTAGCTTGCACATTGAAAAGCACTACCACATCCTAGCATTACATAACATCTTGCCATTAAACCCAGAAACTACCTTAGGAGATCCCTATTAAAAACCTAATCCATAATCCTACACGGCCCACCCTATTACAGGACCAGGCAACATGGATATGAAATTTTTAAATGTCTCTGTGGTCAGCTTCAGAGTTCAGCATCCTAAGGCAATGTAGCAATTCTCATGTTCGCAGACATCCAATCTTTAAAGAAAATAACACTGTATGAGAGATATGTAAATACACAACTTCCTTGGAGGCAAAAATCTCACATACAAACAAAGGTGTTAGGAGCACTCACAGAATGTCCAATGCTAATCCACTTAAAAGAAAACTTTCCAACTCTCAAAGCCACCTTACTAAGGCACAGGCCAAAACCCCCAACAAACATCTCACATAGGCTTACACCCAATGTCCTCCAACAGCAAAGCCCATGAGGCAAGCATTTACTTTATTCCATTGTACGACACACAGATGTTCCACTAAGCAGGTTAAACAAAGAGAAGATAAGTTAGTTGCCTATCTATAGCCAAGATCCACAACAGTGCACACACACACACACACACACACACACACACACACACACACACACACACACACACACACACACACACTAAAGTTACTGTTTCCAGGTGTCAATATGATACTATCATAGTCCATGTGGGCATAAATGACCAGAGACATAACTCACTGGACTATATGAAAAGGAGAAATAATGGTTCTCTCGAAATGGGTTACAGACAGCTATAAGCCTTCTACTAGGAAGCATTCTTCCTTCACCAAAGTTGATGCCACAGTATGAGCATAAAATTATGGATTTTAATAATTGTTTTAGTTTCTGGTGTCACTCCAGGGGGATCCAACATCTGTCAGCATCGGAGGACATGATCAAAAGACCATGCTGCTTTGTCACGGGTGGAAGGCACAGGTCTCCCCTAGGCTTTCAGATATTGGCTAAATCCACTTAGAGCCATTTTTTAGGCAATGCCAAGACAAAACTACCAACATAGTGAAGTCTGCAAGTAAACTTAAGGTGTTTACTGCTCAGTGCTTGGACTCCACACCCCTTCAAACCCTCTTCACTCTGGAGAATGCCAACATTTGTGCTGTGACTGAGACTTTGTTTAAAGCCATAAAAAGTACTCTGCAATTGCAAGGCTATAGTGCCTCACACACATTTAGACCAACAGGAGTACAGACTGCGGCTTAAGGTGGAGGTGTTTTGATCTATGTTAGCTACAAACATACATTCAGATTGGTTAAACAGGATGATACCATGGAGCTCATCCACGTGCAAGCCACCAGAAGTAAGGTCCATCACCATATCATGGCTAGGTATAGGTCACAACCTATGCCCCTAGACTCTTAAACATCCAAACACCCTATTAATAGGTAACTTTAACCACCCCTATACAGACTAGAAAATGTTCACTGTCTCAAGCTGACAGGCACTACACTTCCTGGATTTTATTAACACAGACACCCGGAATAGACACTGCATGCTCCAACCAGAGGATCAAACATACTGGATCTGGTACTCACAAACATGGGACAGATTTGCACCCCCACTCCACACCCCCTCAGCAGTGACATCCGATTACAAAGTTCTCATCTGAAATAAAAATAAACCCAGAACAAAGGCACTAGACCAGTAACAGTTAGGAACTATTCAAAGGCAAACTGCATCCTATTAAGTGACAGTTTGTTAAAATACAAGGCTCTTCCCAACAACGAAACTATAACTACCTACACAGAATAAATCAGAGTCACTAGAAAAGCATGTGAATGGCTGCAGAGTGTCTAACATACCTACCAGAAATAAACTCAAAAGAATAGCTACAGCTAAACCTCATTGGTGGAATCAACAGGGTATAAAATAAAAGAAAACTCATGGCCAAAATCAGGAAGAACACCTCCCTTAAAGAATAGTGTTCCTGTACAACTACACAAGAAACTAAGAGGTCTAAGTAAGTCCAGCAAGGGCAACTATGAGGCCAGGATAGCACTGCAGGCTAAGGACAATCAGAAGACCTTCTTAAGCTATGTCTAGAACCTTAGAGGTAAAGCACAGCAGTGTGTGCTGAACTCGTGGTGGAGAATACCATCATCACAGATCAAGGTGACAGTAAATTTACCAGCTGATAAATTCAATTCAAACTTCACCCCCATCTCCACCAGGTGAAATCCCCTCCAGCATACTTTCCACAGCTATCAGTGAGGACCAGATGTGGGCAACACTTGCTAAAGCCAAGAACACCACCTCCATATGTCCCCACAACATCCCTGGCTGCCTCCTGAACAGTCTAAAACATGACCTATCAGGACCATTTGAGGCACTCCAACTATAGCCTTGAAAGAGGCTATGTACCAAGATAATGGAGGACCAACACAGTCAATCCCCTTCAAGAGTAGGCTCTCAACCATCCCAGGAAACTATAGACCCATCATTTTAACAAGATTAATATGCAAAACCATTGAATGAATTATCATAGAAATGACAAAAAAAGACATTGGCAACCTACAGACACTGGGCCCATCCCAATACGGCTTTAACAGAAGATCATGCCGACTTAATCTGGTAGACTCCTTTGAGAGGGTTAATGGATGAGGGTAAAACTGCACATCCTGACCTGGCTAAGGCATTTGTCACTGGATGAGGGTAAAACAGTGTATATTGCATATCTTGACCTGGCTAAGGCATTTGACACAATACCCCACTCAGGCATTGTGGACAAGAGCTCTGAGAAGGGCATAAATCCTTACATATCTCACTGGATTGCCAGCCGGCTCACAGACAGGACCCAAGAAGTCAGGATCAGGTAGACACTCTCCACCAAGAGACTGATCACCACTGGAGAACCCAAGGGCTCCATGCTGGGTGTGCTCCTATTTGGCATCTGCTTCGCGAAAGTTGATGCTAACTTTCAAGGCCTCTGGCTCACTAAGTTCACAGATGAAATTGGGAGCAATCATAGATTTCCCCCAATACATCATTGTTGTGTGTTTAACACAGACAAATGACTGCTGCCAAAGCCATGGACTAAACCTCAATGTCATAAAATACATTGGGAAACTGTCGACTCCAGTTAATTACTCCATGATAAAATGACCCTAAGAGTTTACCCAGTAGAAATGGATCTTGGAATATATGTAGACAGCAATCTGGCCGTTCACCAACACATTGCTAAGATAAGAAAAAGTACAGTTTTGTACCTACCATAAATGTAGATGTTCGAAGATCCACATTGCTGCAGTCCTTACACTTGGGTAGTCCGCTGTCCTCGGTCGGCCCGAATATCAAAGTACAAGGCTGACGTCGGTCAACATCAGGACGCCAGGGTACAAATGCGCATGACCGACGTCATATCCTCAGTCTTTTCTTGCCCCAGATGTCAGAAGACCCTAAAAAGAAAGGTCAAAACCAAAAGACAGCAAACAACCAACCAACCACCCTTGCACTAATAATATGTACAAAGTATACAATATACACAATATTTACAACCCAACCCACACAACCGCCTCTAAACACAGAGGGAAGGGAGGGTGACTGCAGCAATGTGGATCTTGAACATCTACATTTATGGTAGGTACAAAACTGTACTATGTTCTTCATCTCACATTGCTGCAGTCCTTACACTTGGGTAGAATCCCAAAGCAGAGGTAAGGGAGGATGGCAAAACTATAAAGAAGTAGGAGCTGCCAAAATGCCCTAAAATAAACCAGCCCTAGATTTAGAGTAAAGTGGAAGGTGATAATGCTTAGAGAAAGTATGCACTGAACTCCAAGTAGCTGCCTCCAAAATATCTTTAGTTGCCACCCCTTAAAAGGGCTGGCAGGCAGTAGCCCTAGTGGAATGAGGCCTAATCCCAGCTGGAATCTCCTTGCCATGATGGGAATAACAGAAAGCAATGCAAAACCCAATCCATTTAGAAATAGTTTGTTTTGACACAGGCTTGCCCTGAGAACTCAAAGCAAAAGAAACAAACAACTGCTGAGACTGCCTGAACCCTTTAGTTCTGCTCAAATAATATCGAACTGCCTGTGTACATCTAAAGTGTGCAAAATCTTTTCCCCTTTTATTTTGGGATTTGCATAAAAGTAGGCAAATGAATAGTTTGGTTTAAAGCCACACTAGAAACCACTTTAGGCATAAAGGAAGGATTAGTACGCAAAGATACCCTATCCTTATGGAAAATTAAGAAAGGCTCAACATAAGGGCCTAAACCCTTCTTGCAGAGGTAATGGTCAACAAAAAGCAGTCTTCCATGATAAATATTTCAACTCAGTAGTAGCTGCAGGCTCAAAAGGTTGTAGAGTGAGTTTCTCCAACACAAAATTGAGATCCCAAGCAGGAGTAGGAGCTCTACGTGGGGTCTTATATTCTTTGCCCCTCTAAGAAATTGCTTGAACAAAGGATGAGAAAACAATGGTGGGTCACAGTCATAGTGAGCCGAAATTGCTGCAGCATGAACTTTAATAGAAGAGAAGGACAAACCTTTGTCCAGTAACTCAGTAAGATATTGAAGAGCCACACTTAAATTAGGCTCAGAAACATCAAATTCCTTTGCTGCACTCCAAAATAAAAATCTCTTCCATTTATCTGCGTACACTTTCCTTGTACTAAGCCTTCTAGCTTCCAAAATAACATTCAAAACTTGCTGTGGAAGTTGAGACCCTCTATGGTTCAAAACAGAATATGCCAGGCTGTTAGGTGAAGAGAGTGAAGCTTGATATTGAGTAAATGACTGTCCTCCTGAGACAACAGGTGTGGAATCGAAGGCAAAGGCCATGGAGGCTCCCTGCAGACTTCTCAGTAATGGGTACCAGTGCTGTCGAGGCCAATCTGGAGCTATTAAAATCATCCTTGGCTTGTCCTGTCTGACCTTTAGAAGTACCTTTGGGAGGAGAGGCAGAGGAGGAAAGGCATACACATGAAGATTGCTCCAATTGAAAGAAAGAGCATCCACTTTCCAAGCTGTGGGATGAAACCTTTTTGCAAAACTTTGGCAGCTGGTGGTTTAGTGGAGAAGCGAACAGATCTATGTCTTGAGTTCCCCATGACACTGTCAATTTCTGAAATACATGAGGATCCAATTTCCACTCGTGGGGATCCATAATTGCCTGCTCAACACATCTGCTAAGGAGTTCTGTGCTCCTGGCAGAAACCTTGCCTGAAGATTTAGCTGTAAACTGAGAGCAGTCTCCCACAAAATCATTGCTTGCCTGCATAGCGGATAAGAATGTGTTCCCCCTTGCTTGTTGATGTACCACATGACAGTTGTGTTGTCTGTTAGAATCAACACCTGCCCTGGAAGAAGTAACTCCTTGAAAGCTATTAATGCAAACTGGACTGCTAACATCTCCTTCAAGTTGATATGCAGATGTTGTAGTCTGGCAGGCCACTTGTCTTGTATCCACTTTCCATTTAGATGAGCTCCCAAGCTTTGTCTGAGGCATCTGTCGTTAGAATCTGACTCGCCTCTGGCCGGGTCACAGAGAGTCCCTTGTTTAGGTGACATTCCTGAGCCCACCACAAAAATTCCTTTTGAATGCAAGGTATTATTTGAATGACAGTGTCCAGATCCTGGCAGTGCTGTGTCCATACATTTTTGAGATACCATTGTAGCTTCCTCATATGCAGTTTGGCATTGGGAAGCACCAGAATACAAAATGCCATGAACCCCAAGGCTTGAAGGACTGTCCTTGCAGTCAGCCTGGACTGATGAGACAATTGATGAAAGTAAAGGGAGAGATTCTTTTGTTTGTCCGGGGTCAAAAAGGCCATCTGGGATGCTGTATTCAGTCTTACACCCAGAAAGCACATGTCTTGAGAGGGTACTAGACTGGACTTTATTTCGTTCACAGAATACCCCAGGCATCTTAGCACTATCATCACATATTCCAAATGATGAAGAAGTTCGTCCCTTCCTTGAGCCAGAATCAGGCAATCGTCCAAATAAGGATAGATCTGTAATCCTTTTAGCCTGAAGAAAGCTATCACTGGAGCCAGAACTTTCGTGAACACTCTGGGCGCAGTAGATAAGCCAAAGGGCAATGCAGAGAACTGATAATGAGAAGTCCCAGCCCGAAAACGCAGATACTTCCTGCAACTCTGTCTGATAGGAACATGAAGGTAAGCCTCCTTGAGATCCAAAGTTACCATCCAATGATCTTTGCCCAGCAGAGGTAAAAGCTGTTGTAACGTCAACATTTTGAACTTGGGAATGTCCAGATAAGTGTTGAGGATAGATAAATCCAAAATTGGTCTCCACGTGTTCCCCTTCTTTGGTACTAGGAACAGGCGAGAATAAAATCCTAGGCCCACTTCTGGCATAGGGACTGGCTGTATGGCCCCTATTTGAAGTAACAGAGAAATCTGTTTGTGAGCCTCTATTCTTTGCTGAGGAGGAACGTCTGGCATGCCTTTGAAAGGAGGCAAGGTATGGAAATAAAACCTGTAACCTTGGTGTATGATATCCAATACCCATCTGTCTTGGGTAATTAAACTCCAATTTTCCTTGAAAAGTGTCAACCTTCCTCCCAAAGGTGCTGCCAGACGAGAAGGCTCTGGCAGCTGAAAAGGTAGGTCATTGGGTCTGTTTACGAAAGGACTGACCCCTGCCCTCACCAAGACTGTGCAGGAGAACTCCTGTTCTAGGCCTGAAAGAGTCCTGAGCACTGCACCTACCACGCCTAGAGCTACCCCTAGACTGGGAACCATAAGAAGGATTCGGCCACCCCTTGGTAGGCCAATTTCTACTAAACTGGAGGCTGAACCTGCAAAAAATCTTTAACAGTCTGCATAGACTTAGCCTTGTCTTCCATTTTCTTTAAGACTGCCTCAACAGGAGAACCAAACAACACATCAGATTGTAAAGGAGCATCTAAAATCCTTGTCTTAACATGGTCAGATAAATTCTGATCCCTCAGCCAGGCGTGCCTGAGAAGAACTGACCCAGTGGCAGCCACCCTAGATGAGGCCTGTACAGCATCAAAACCACATTGCAAAGAATGCTTACCCACCTGTTCAGAAACATGTTCTAAATCTTGTAACTCTTTACACTCAATACCTTCCGCCAGAGCATCTACCTTAGACTTCAATTGAGAAAGTAGGTAGTTTTGGTATTTCAACATGTGAAACTGGCAATTCAAGGCCCTCATAGCAAGGGTGGAAGAAGTATAGACTTTCTTTCCCCATCTATCCAAAGCCCTGGCCTCTTTATCTGGAGGAACCGGATTTTTAACAACAGAAGCCTTAACACCCTTAGGCCCCTGACTAACAGTTTCTGGGTCCGCCCTAGGACTCTAAAAAGATACTTATGAGCTTCAGGCACCCTGTAATACCTATCCGGTTTAACAGGAGCAGGAGGCAAAGAATCAGGATTAAGAGAAGCCTCTGCAAACACATCTTCCACAACATCCAGAACAGGAGGTATAGCCACAGGCCTATGCTGGGGTAAAAACAAAAATTCCCTAAGCCTTTTCCTGGAATCAGAGAAGTCCTGACCTTCCCACTTAAAATGCTCCCTCATGGAGTGAAGAGTCTCTGAAAAAGAAAAATCCTCAGGAGGAGAAGCAGAAGGAGTAGAATCATCCACATCAGAATCAGAATAAGGAGAATACTCCTGCAAGTCTTCAGCCGAAGACTCTGAAACATCCGAAGCCTGCTCAAAACTCCCCAACTCAGGTTCCACCCTAGGTCTCTTATCAGGAGGGGGCAAAGAACCTCTAATCAAAGCAATCAAATCTTCTGCCATTTTAAGCATATTCTTCTTGGGCACAGATTCTGAAGAACTAGGAGTGACACCAACTGAAGCTAAACCTGGCCTGCCTCTGGGAGAAGCCTTGGAAAGAGAAGGAGAAGGCCTAACCACCCTAGGAAGGGAGGGGAGTACAGTAACCTGAGAGGCCCCTTCAGCCTGACCTGCCTCCTGAGAGGCCACATCCTGCAATAACAAAGTCTCCCCCTGGGACTCCAGAGAAACCTCCGGTGGAGCCCCCGGCTCCACCGACACCTCTAAAGAACCGGCGTCCGGACGGCTCTTCTTGCCTGGGCTTAGCAGCTTTGTCCTTGCGCTTCTTGAAGAAGCGGACGCCGGAGCATCCGACGGCATATTATAATTGCACCGCTTCCGAAGACTAACCTGGCACAATCTAACCTTCTCTTAATAGAGCGCTTATTGAATCTAGCACAAAAGCGACACCCAACAACGTCGTGCTCAGGCCCTAAACAAGGAATACACAAAGTATGATAATCTCTATGCGGTATCTGCTTCCCACAAGAAATACAGTTATTCACTTTTTCTGACATCCGGTCAACCACTGAGGCAAGAAAAACAAAATATTCTAACGGGTACTTAGCCAACTTTGACTCGGTCTGAAACTCGAATTGAAAAATTTCAGAACGCCGAACGGCACTTGCAACGCTGCTTCTGCATCGGACCATGCGGCAAAAAAGACTGAGGATATGACGTCGGTCATGCGCATTTGTACCCTGACGTCCTGATGTCAGTCTAATGTGCCTTGACCGACGTCAGCCTTATACTTTGATATTCGGGCCGACCGAGGACAGTGGACTACCCAAGTGTAAGGACTGCAGCAATGTGAGATGAAGAACATCTATGCTGTGTCTCCCCAACTTACTGGTAAGGGCATGGTATCCAAGTTCAAGGAAGTTACTGTACTTCTCTACTTGGCACTCATCAAACCTGCCATTGAAAATGTCCCCTTTGGCATGCATCTAACCAGATGCTTGTAATGGTTAGAACGCCCAAAAAGGTTTCCCACAAGGAGAATTCAGGCCATGAATACATAGTCCTACACTAATTGCCTTAAGGCTGTGGTTTTGTACTCTGTCTCCTACAGGCTGCTGAGAGGATATCCTTGCCTGGCTTACAGGGCTACCTCAGACCCAGCCCTGATGGATGTGTTGCACATGTGCAAAACAAACACTACCAGAAACCTTAGATGCAGGGATCTGAACTTCGCTAGTGACAAAAAGAATATGCTGGAGAAACAAATGTGTCCCACAGGATCCCTGCACTATGGAATAGGCAATCTATGTAAAACAAAGGTCATTCCTGACCCTATTCAAATGAAACCTTGATAACTGGATGGGAAATCACAAATTCACCCCCCTGTCTGTCCCCCATGTCCCTTTTGGTCAGAGGTCGTCAATAAGAAAATTATTATTGCAACTAACACCACCTAGAAATCCTTAGTTACCTCCCCCTACTTACATGCCACTCCCCCTTCATAGTCACCCATGATACTCGGGATACAAATGGTTTGGGGTTCACAGCTAGGTTTGTAAGGGCCATAGTGGTAGTTAGCCTAGTAACAACCTATGACGCTATATGAACTGTAGTCTTCACTCAAGGAATCCTCAACTACATTCACTTTCCTTGGGATCCAAATCTCTTCCATGAAGAAGCAACAATGCTTCTCTACATAGTTGGTATGACTGCATCCCCCCTTGGCTGTTTGAATAGTCTTGCCTAGTAGGGGGTTCCAGTCTAAGCTTTCTCTACACAATCTGACAATCTAGAAGGATCACACAGCACTTAGAAATTTATCTGAATCCTCAAATCTTTGGCACTTGAATTTTTGTATACCAATGAAGAATACATATGGATCCCAGCCTGCCACTGAAACATCCTTCTTATGAACTTGCATTAGGCTCCGTGGCAGAGGAAGACACTCCTGTCATTCATTTTGGTGGGTTGAATTTGTTTTGCTACTCCAATACATACAAAGTACAGTTGTGTAATTAAACTTACTATAACACTACATGTTCGAATGATCACTGCTTCAGTAGCCTTAGCTATATGGGTTATATACTGTCAAGGATGTAAGAGCTGGCCAGCTTTTCTATTGCTTAAGGGCACCTTTCATGTGCCCAAACTATCTGGCAGCTTATGCTGAGCTGAGTAAAAGACACGTTTGGGAATTGAGCACTTCAAGCGTTTTCCTGGCAATGGAAAGAGGGAGGCTGGGCCCTTAAAGAACAATGCTATTAAGAAGAAAGCATAAACACACCAAAAGACAAGGGGGGTGTAGGGAAGGAGTAGCTAATTTAGCAGTCTTCATTCAAACATCTACTGCTATGGTAAGTTTACTAACTTACTTTGTTCATCTTACTGACCACTGCTGCAGTAGCTACTATTTTTGGGAGGTGGAAAGACAAGAGTCTAGGAGCCCCTGAAGAATGGTCCTTGCAAAGCCTAATCTACACCTAGGAAAGGAGTCAAGATTATAGTGCTTTGTAAAAGTATGTACAGAGGACAAAGTTGCAGCTTTTAGACTGCTTCTAGAACCAACCCTTTCCAAAAAGCCACAGATAAAGCCAAGATCCTGGTAAAGAGGGCCTTAACCTTGCCCAGAATCATTTTGCTTTGGTGAGTATAACAAAAGGTAATAGACTTGGACAACTATTTGGAAATAGGTATGTTTTGACACAGGTTGCCCATTCTTTTTACCTGCACAAAAAACGAACAACTGATCCAAGCATCTGAAAAATTTAGCACTATCATAGCATCAGAGATGCCAGTGGACATCCAAGATATGAAGCATCATTTCTCCCTCACTTATGGGTTCATGAAAGAAAATGGTGTGATGGATAGTTTGGCTTAAAGTAAACTCAGATACCACTTTAGGCACAAAAGAAGGATTAGTTCTCAAACCCTGTCTTATGGAAAAGGAGAGGCAGCTGACTCACCACAAGAGCTTGCAACTCAGATACCCTTCTAGTAGAGCACAGAGCAATCGGTAAAACATTTTTTTCTATGTTAAGAACCCTCAAGTTAACCAGGATAGCTGGTTCAAATGGAGCAAGTGTTAGCTTCTCTAACAAAAAATTTGGATCCCAAGGAGGGGTCACTAGGTTTCTTGGAAGCCTCTTATTCATAACCCCTTTCAAAACATTTTGACATGAGAATGGTTTGAAAGAGGATCTATTGGCAGACAAGCTGAATTGGCTGATAAATGAACCTTGACAAAGGAGTAAGAAAGCCCACAGGATAGTAACTCAAACATTGCGAAACCAGAAATCATCTAGCCGTGAATGGGTGTTGGTTATGTTGCCGGCACCAAGTAGAAAACCTTTTCCATTTGCTAATATAAGATTTTCTAGTAATAGGCTGTATTAACTCCATTAGGATGTGCTGCACATCATCAGTAAACAGGTGCCTAAAGGAATTAAAGACCCTCTCATAGGTTCATAGGCAAGTACTACACTAGCTGCCCTTACAGGCCATTTTAAGCCTAGACAATTTCCATCAATGCTGAGGATCAAACCTGTACTTTGTGTCTCTTACATAAACAGTTTAACCATTAAGCCAATAACCAACCCAGGTAGTCAATTGGAGTTGATTGGTTGGATGTTTTAAACACCTGTGTTCTGTTCTCATGTGAGTAGATCCAGTCTGTGAGGAAGCCCATGGCCATTTGCAGAACGAGGAAGAAAGTACGGTTGTGTACACTTACCATAAATGTAGATGTTCGAGTGTATTCACTGTTGCAGTCATTACATTTGGGATATCTGCCTGCAGGTAACCCTCAGCCAGCCTGAATATCAAAGTGTTGGACTCCTGCGTCAGATGCTGTCTCTTCTTCCATGACGTCAGGGGTATAAAACATGCAGCCGACACCATTACATCAGTTTTTCTTGCCCCAGATGTCAGGTGCCCCCATAATGGAAAGCATTACTCCTAGTAAACCACTTCCCATACCCACCAAAGTCACCCCATTATGTTCCAACATCTCCACCTATGACCCATTAGAACATAGATACCTATTTCATACTCTACTCGAAATTTATCACTCTCCTCCCCTGTTCTGGAGGCATACACCCTAACCCAGGGCCTTCACACAACCCCACCTCCAAACCACACTCACATAGCTCTTCCCTGCACCACAAGTCTCTTCTCCTTGCCACACTTAATGCCAGAAGACTTTGTAATAAAATACTTTCCTTTCAAGCCTGGATCTCTCATAACAAACCTGATATACTCATTATCAGAGAAACCTGGCTAAAACCACACATAAAAGATACCAAAATTATGCCCCCTAACTATAAACTTATAAGTGACAGATCCTAAAAGAAAGGTGGAGGAGTAGCCTTACTCTTCTCCTCCTCCTTAACAGTAAAACCCTAAGCCCATACCCTCATTTGACACTGCCGAGCTAACCCTTGCCCTTCTCAAAGTTAACAATAAAACTTTATGCATTGCCTCCCTGTACATTCCACCTGGTAACAATATCCCTATACTAGGAGATATTCTTGCCTGGTTCACCTCCAACATAAACAATGAGACAATAATCCTAGGAGATGTCAATATAAACTGGTCTTCCATTGACTCACCTACCCCTTCTCAAAGCATCAAACAATATTAATTCACACATCTAATCAAAACCCCTACTAGACCAAATAAAGATTACACCACAGGTAGCATCCTTGACTGGATACTAGTCTCTCACCCAAACCAAGTTTCTGATAGTGGTACTCTCGCAGACCCCCTAAGTGACCATCTCCCTGCCTATATACGCCATTCCCCCTCCACCCTCCTCTTTCAGGACAGACACATTACCACCCGCAACAAGCAAAACTTCAACCCCCTTATTTTCTCTAATGCCTTAAAACAGATAGACTGGAACCCTCTAAATTCCCTCCCTTTAGATGCTGCAGTCTCACTTTTCAATAGAATTTTTACTGATATACTTAATCACTTTGCCCCCAGTAGATCCAAAACAGCCCCCTGGCTAACTAAAGACACAAAACTACTTATGCATCACAGAGATAAAATTTGGAAATACTATCAAAAATGCAAAACTCCCAACTCTCTTGCCACATACAAGCAACTAAGAAATCAAATAAAAAAACAAATAGCCACTGACTGCAAATCCTATGACCTTAAACTTCAAATTATTCACAAAACTAACCCCAGAAAATTTTGGAACAGTATTTCAACGATACTATCCCCAGGCAAAAAAAGAGAACCCTTGCCCTGACCCAGACACACCAGACCTCCACCTAGCTACCCAATTCAATTCCTTTTTCATTGACTCCATAGGCAAACTCACCTCTTCTTTTCCTAACAACATCCCCCCAACTTAACTGATGCCAAAAACTCAACACCCAAGAACCCTAAGTTCTCCTCTTTTATTCTCAAATCCATTCCTACCCACACTATAAAAAAGCTCCTACAAAAGTTAAAACCTTGCTCTAATGCCCCAGATGACATACCATCCAACTTTCTCCAACTAGCTGCTGATGGCATAGCCCTTCCAATCAGCATCCTAATCAATCACTCCATTCAGGAGTCCTACGTACCACACCTCTGGAAAAAAGCCTTCATCATCCCCCTCCATAAAGGAGGTACAAACTATTCAATCTCCAACTTTTGCCCTATTGCTATCCTATCCCCTATCTCGAAGATACTCGAAAAATGTATTCACCTCCAACTATTACCCTACCTACTGGACAACCAACTAACTCCTACCCAACATGGGTTTAGACCAGGACATAGCACCACCACTGCCCTTCTTTCATTTCTTAAAATCATTGACTCTGCTCGTGACTCTGGGAACATAGTTTCTACCCTCCTCCTCGACTTATCCATAGCTTTCAACACTGTCTGTCATGAGCTTCTGCTTTCTAAACTCACCCATCTTAATCTCTCCTCCTCTTCTACCAAATGGTTCTCCAGCTATCTCTCAGCCAGGGAACAAGCTGTAAAATGGAACTACTGCACTTCTTCTTTCCTTCACACCCCAACAGGTGTAGCCCAAGGCTCTATTTTGGGTCCTTTTCTATTTAACATTTTCATCAATGATTTCCACCAAAAGATCCCCAATGCTAAACTGGTGCAATATGCAGATGATTCTACTATCATCTGCTCAGCCAAAACTCTTCCCTTACTAATAAACCTTACTTGAGGCCTTCTCCTCCACGGAGTCTTGGATGCTTGACAATCATGTAGCCCTAAATGCCTCCAAATCCAAAATAATGATCTTTACCCCCTTCTAGACATACTGCTGTTGACAAAGCATCCTTCTCTATACTTAGCCTAAACAAAACATCTACTGAAATAGTTCCCCAAACAAAACTTCTGGGCATCCTTATTGATGACCAGCTAAAATCTGACATCCACCTACAAACCAATATTAAAAAGACTCATCAAAAACTTGGAATGCTTTATCGACACAGACGCTACCTTTCTCTGTCTTCTAGACAACTATCTACCACCTACCTTCTACCCTCCCTTTTGTATGAAGCTCCATTACTCTCTAACCTCCAATCATCCCCAAAATCTAAACTTTCCTCATGCTATAACAAAATTTCAAAGTTTGCCACAGGATCCAAATTCTCTGCTCACCACTGCAACTCCCTACATACTCTAAACTGGTTGAACTCCCAGGCTACCTAAATTTCTTTCAACTACAGCACACAAGCTGATTTTTAAACCTTCTAACTGTCCATCAATCTCCTCTTCCCTTAAACTTCACCAGCCACGCAGAACACTTAGATCCACAAATCAGAACCTCTTAGAACTTTACAAGCCTTTACACGCACCAGGGCAACTTCTACTATCATTCTCCCTTGCCAGATTATGGAACTTTCTTCCCCTCACATTAAAACCACCCTGAACCTACCCTTCTTTAAATCCCTACTCCACTCTCACCTATCCTCCCCCCTGGGAGTGCTCCTGTACACATCCTACCGGATTCATAGGTTCATAGGCTGGTACTAGGCTATTGGCCCTAAGGCCTATACAAGCCTAGACATAACAATTCCCTGGAAATTTCTTCACACAATATTTACTTCTCTGGGCCCCTGTCTAGCAGGGTGACTGACATGATCCCCCGGGTTAATTTCCTATTTCTCATCCAATCATCAAGGTTAGTTTTGAAGAGGGCCAATGAGGCGCTCTGCTTGACAAATATGGGCAGTCTATTCCAGAGTATGGGGAGTCTCTGGGTCAGAAACCTATCCCTCCAGCATGTTTTGTTCATTGTGATAAGGTTTAGATCCCTGGAGCATGTGGCTCTGAGGGATTGGGATTTCTTTAAGTGGAGCATGTCCAACAGCTCAGGGTTTGACATGGCCTTGTATGTTAAGCAGAGATCGCCTCTGAGTAGACGATATGCCACAGAGTACAGCTGGAGTTTTTTTAGACGGTCAGCATATGGCATCTGCTTTAGGCCTTGTGATTCTTTTAGTGAGGTATTTCTGTGGCCTTTCCAGCTGTTGCAGATGTCTTGTGAGGTACATACCAAATGGGGCATTATACTCTATAATGGGTCTAATGAGGGATGAGTACAGTGGGACAATGACCTCCTTTTTTCTGGATGAAAAGCCCTTAGTGATGAGGTGTGCCACATAGAAGGATTTCCTGACTGTTGTGGCGATGTGTTATCGAAAGTGAGACCACTGTCCACTTGTGTCCCCAAGTCTCTCATCACACTTTCGATGTTTAGTGTCCTGCCACCTATGTGGTAGTTCATGAGTACATGTTTTTTTTCCAAAGGGGATAACTATACATTTCTTGGCATTAAGCTTGAGCCCATGGCTGTGGCACCAGGCATCTGTTTTTGTAAGGCCATTTTGTAGAATATCCATATCATTTGGGGATTCAGTAATGGCTCCCAATTTGCAGTCATCTGTAAACTTTGTTAGCCAGAGTCCCTTAGTGTTGGCCTGTACTTCAGAGAAGTAGATGCCAAACAAGAGTGGTCCCAGGACAGAACCCTGTGGTACTCCACTTGTCTGGAGCTGGATTTGGAGTCGGCTACTTTTACAGTCTGGGTTCTGTCAGTAAGCCAGTTGGCAACCCATCGAGTGACATAGGGATTTATGCCCAGCTTAGTAAGTTTATCTATGATTCCAGAGTGGGGGATGGTGTTGAAGGCCTTGGCGAGGTCCAGATAGGCTGCGTGGACCGCCTTACCCTCGTCCGCAGCTCTGGAGACCGATTTGAAGAAGTCAGATTCAGGAGACAAGATTGGCCCTTCACAAACCCAAACTGGGTGGGGTCCAGTGTTTGAAGGCTGACAATGTCTTTGTTTATAAGGTCCATGATAATGCATTCCATGCCCCTGCAGATCAGGCTTGTCAGACTGATGGGATGGTAGTTCCCGGGATCCAAGGCGGATCCTCCCTTGTGGAGCGGGATAACTGTAGCTGTGCACCACTCAGTGGGCATGAAGCCTGAGGTGAGGCTATAATTAAACATGACACTTAGCTGGGGTGACGGTTCATTTTGTAGTTCATGTAGTACACAGCCTGGGATGTCATCCGGTCCCATGGATGCTGTATTCTTAGCTTTGGAGAGTGCTGTTTCTACCTGTGTGGCTGTGATTATCGGAATTTGGCAATCTTCTGGTACTGAGATGAGTCCTTTAGGAAGTGAGATGGGGGTGAAGTTGGCACTAAATTGATCTGCCAGGATATTGGCAATATCCTTGGGATCAGTATATTTAATGCCATTCTGTTGTAGCTCAGAGCAGATCGGAGCACTGCCATTTAGATTCTTGACATAACTATAGAATGCCTTGTGGTTGTCTTTGGAATCTTTGGCAATTTTATTTTCGTAACTAGCTTTTGAGGATTTTATGTGGGATCTCAGCTTTTTACTGAGGCTGGTAAGGGAGTTTTTTGTATCCTGGGATTTTCCTCTTTTCTGCAACAGTTTCTTCCTTCTGTTGTATAGTTTGTTTATAGCAGGGGACCACCAGATTGGCTTCCTTTTTTGGAGAAGAGCATCTTAGTTCTATTTGGGATGGCACGATTCATGAACGAGTGGATGTGCTCGTACAGTGCCTTAGTGCAGGATTCTGCAGTCGAACTTCCAGATCCCGTCTGCGTGGGTGTTGTGAAGTTTGTTACTTCTGACTTCAGTAGCATGAAGTTGGCTTTGGAGAAGTTTTTTAAGAGGGTTTCCTTACTGGGGGGTGGAGGTGGGATGTGGGTGTCAAGGGTGATTTGCTTATGGTCAGACCTGACCAATGAGGGGGTGACCACTGGTGTGGAGCATCTATCTCCCATGTTGGTAATGACCAGTTCTAGGATACTGGAGCCCCTGGTGGGACAATGGATTAGTTGATCCAGGGCATTGGAATTTATGAATTCCAAGAACCGTTGGGAAAAGGAGCTGGTACCCAAATAGTTTTCCCAATTAATGGCAGGGTACTTGAAATCACCCAGTATTAGGGTGTTTGGTTGTATCTTAATATTTTCCAGTATGTTTAGGAAGGTGTAGTGAGAATCTTGGGGTATGGTGGGGGATCTGTAGCAAGCTACAATTTGGATTGCAGTCTTACCTAGTGTGAGTTGCACCTGGAGAATTTCAGATGCACTGTGTTGGGCAACTAGCCTGGAGGTGTGAATATCCTTGGTGAACATGGACACTCCACCACCTTTAGTGTTTCGGTCTTGGTTGTGTGGCCGAAAAGTGTGGTAAGAATTGTAGCCTGGTATTCCAGGGGTGCTCTCTGGAGCCTTGAACCAGGTCTTAGTCACTGCACAGATATCGATGTTCTCCATTTTTAGGAGTGCCTCGAGAGAGTGCATTTTGAGGTTTAGACTTCTAGCATTGAGTAGCCTTACCTTCATATTTTGCATGTTTGTATCTGTTACGGTGGTGGTTTTATCCTTTGAACCTTGCCTAAAATAAAGGCACTATGGGGTGGCAAGAGCTTTAGCCAGTAACCTGAATCCCAGGGGTGAAAGGTGCAGACCATCTCTGGCAAGGCATCGTGGTTTGTCGATCATGTCTTCCCAGGAAGACAAATACTGGATCTCCTTTGAATTACACCAGAAGCTTAGCCAATTGTTGAAGTCAATCATTTTGTCCTTATACTGTGGTATCATTCTGGGCGAAGGCAGGATGCTACTCAGGGGCTAGGGTCATACCTGCCTGGGTCACATGATCCAAGAGCTCTTCCATGTCTCCTTTCATGTAGTTCAGGGAGGTACGTCTCAAGTCATTCACTCCAGCATGGACAATGACAGAGTCGTATTTGTACTTGTTGTGGAATGACTTGAGTGCATGCGTTATGTGGCGGATCCTGGCACCCGACAGGCAGCTGACTGTAATTTTCTCCTTGTTCAGCCTGGTGAGTGGGACATCAGTGTGCCTGACTATAGAGTCACCTATGACTAAAGTATTGGGTACATTGTCTTGCCTTAGGGGCTGTTGTTGGGTGGCACACTGGTGTTGTGAGCTGTGTGTCACTTTGGTTGTGACTGGTGTTTGTTTGCGTTTCAGCTTCAGAGGTCCTTGTTGCTTGGGCAGGTTAATGTTAAGGGCCTCCGCATATGTGGGTTTAGTGTTGCTATGTGTGGGTGTAGATGGTGTGGGTTTTGAAGGGCTATGAGTTTCTAGAGGTGTAATGCAGGTGTTAGCCTTCGCCTCTTGACTTTCTAGCACAATCTTGACCGGAGAGAGCTTTGCTTCCAGTTTGGCTATGTAGGTGCATCTCTCGCAGATTGTAGTGTTGGGTGGTAGGAGGAGAGGATTGTCTGTGTACATGAGGCAGTTGCTGCATTGCCCCAGTATGCCCAGATTCACCAGGTGGACAGGAGAAATCACCGGAAGCTGACCCTTGGACATGCCTGTTTAGGTGCTTTTTTGTAAAGTTTAAGAGTGGTTTTCCCTTACCTTTGCAAGGTATTTTAGTTTAGTGCCTATGATTAATTTCTCCTTATTGACACGGAGAGCCGAGTGCTTGTTATCAGTTTCAGGCTTCCTAGTGCTTTCCAGCAGGTTCTAGAGCAAGTGCTAGTCACAGGGGTTCAGATTTTAGTGCTACTAATGAGAAACCAGCTAGTTTTAAGGGAAATTTGAAAAGCAGACTTTCTGGCACCTGGAATAGTTTAACTGTAGCCTCGTAGTGCTGCACGATGTGAAAAATTTGCAAACACATGCATTTTTAAGCCAGAAAATTGAAAGGGATAGAAATTAGCCCAAAAAGGCTAATAAAATTACAATTTCAGAGCTGGAAACAACTCCTCTAGCGTTAGATAGGCAGTACAATGCTCACCAGTCCCACTGGTAGGCAGTAGGACTTCCCTCTACCACAGCAAGGTCTGGATGGCTCTGAGCACAGATAAAGTCCTGAGACAAGCAAAGCCTGGGATATGGACTGACTAGAAAAGGTGGGAAACGAGCAAATAAGATGGTATATTTTGTTGTTGTTGAAACAGGTTAAACAATGCAATAATACAGTAAATAAACACAGAAAAGGCTAACACACTTGAGTGTGTAGTCCTAAACAGTAACTGCAATTAAAAGTCTACAAAATTAGCAATTTAAAACTTTTTAAATGAAGCAAGGCAAGTGCACTACTGAAAAACGATTTAAGAGGCAGTAACACAGCAGAATAAGTAGCTAGTCTGCATATACAGAGAAGTCTATATATACAGAAAAGCAGCTAAAACACACAAACACTTCAGATGCAGTGCAACCTAGAGCACTTGAGTTGTAGCAATATTAAGGCAATTACAGTTATAATAAATGCTCTAAAATATACTCTATATTTCCAAAATGTTTGGGAAGCACAGTCAGAACATAAGGAAATTCAGGCAATTTTTTTTTTTTGAAAGTGAAAAAGGAGAAACAGAAAGCCTTATCAAATGTTCTCTCTGCATTAGGTAGAGCTAATGACACTAGACTAGGAGGAGTGTCCCAGATCAGATTTACAGTAGGGGTGGGCAACTGCAAAGCCACCAAGTATAACAGCAAGACACCAACAGGGAGGGCGGGTGCAAACACTAAAGCTATTAGCCTACAAAGCACTACAGAAAGCCACAAAATGAAAGTTTTTAAACAGATAAAGATTTGTAAAGCTACAGAATGCTTTTAACTGCAAACAAATCAGTTACCCGTGCAGATTACAATAAAAGTGCTATATATAAATTGCTAGAAACAATAAACTGTATAAATAATCGAAAAAAAAAAAAAACAGGATACTTATATATCTCAAGAGTTGGAGTCAACTCATCCACTCTGCTCAGACACCTAACCCTATTCTATTCAACTCAAATCTCTGCCACAGCTTAAATTCATCTCTCTAAAATTCCTTTGCCTAAACACATGTATTGTATTTAAATGAACACAAATTTATTGTTTTTGTAAATATCTTCTAAGTGATTGACTCTGCTCATACATTTCAAGATATGTAAAAATCTTGTCTTGCTGTATATTGAATGCTAAACTGTTGTTCTTATATGCTGTACTAATACACTGTATATTGTCTTTTTGTCTGGAGTGTTTCTTCTCGGGCCTCCATTGAAAATGGGCCATCTTGGCCCAATGGACTTTCCCGGTTAACAAACTGAAATAAATAAATAAATTGTATGCTAGGTTACACCTCCAACAAAAGCAAATACACCAGAAAGCTGAAATATACTAAACAAGAAGAAAAGTATAGCCAAGAGAAGTCAGGGGGCTGGAGGGAGGGTAACCAGGACTGCAACAGTGAATACACTCTAACATCTACATTTATGGTACGTGTACACAACTGTACTATGTTCTTCGTGTTTCACTGTTGCAATCATTACATTTGAGTAGATTCCCAAAGCTAAGGAAGGGAAGAGGAAGTTAGAGAGCATTAGGACCAGCTATCAAGCCCTGCAAAACTGCATGGGCAAAACCAGCTCTGGATTTAGAAAAAAACTGGCATGTGGTAATGCTTGGTGAAGGTATGAACAGAGCTCCAGGTAGCAGCTTCTAGGATGTCCCTGGTAGGGGCACCTCTGAGAAAGGCTGTAGAGGTAGATGCAGCCCTGGTGGAATGTGATCTTATCCCCTGTGGGGTAGGTTTTCCATGGTGCTTAGTAGAAATGAATACAATGGGCTATCCACTTAGAAATGGTTTGCTTTGAAATGGCCTTCCCCTCTGCCCCTGCAGCAAAGCCAACTAGCAGCTGGTCAGATTTTCTGAGAAGCTTAGTCCTGTCCAAATAAAAGCTAAGTTGCCTGTGCACGTCCAAAGAGTGCAGTATTCGTTCTTCTTTATTTTGTGGATTTGGGGAAAAAAGTAGGCAAATGAATGGACTTGATTAAGGGCCACACTAGACAACACCTTGGGCATAAAGGAAGGATTGGTCCTGAGGGACACCCTGTCTTCATGGAATATGATGAATGGCTCCACTGCCATGAGGGCCTGTAATTCAGACACTCTTCTTACTGAAGTGATGGCTAGAAGGAAGGCTGTTTTCCAAGAAAGGAATTTCAACTCTGCAGTTGCAGCTGGCTCAAAAGGAGGTACAGTGAGCTTTTCCAATACAAAGTTAAGGTCCCAGGCTGGAGTAGGGGCTCTCCTGGGTGGTCTTAAATTTTTGGCCCCTCTGAGGAATTGCTTTAGCAGCGGGTGAGAGAAGAGGGGTGTGGTTCAGTATTATAATCAGCTGAAATGGCAGAGGCATAAATTTTAATTGACAAGAAGGAAAGGCCCTTGTGGAGCATCTCTGTTGAGTACTGAAGAATATGCGGTAAGATGGGCACCGTTGTGCCCATCCCCTGAGTCTGGCTCCAGGAACAGTATCTTTTCCACTTTTCAGCATAGAATTTTCTAGTACTAGGTCTCCTTGCCTTCAGAATGACATCTAGAACCTGCTTACTGGGGGATGTTACTGGAGAGCTCAAGGAATTAGCCAGGCTGCAAGGTTCAGGGTTTGAAGCTGAAGGTGCAGAATCTGGCCCTCCACCTGGGACAGCAGGGAAGGGGTCTGAGGCAGATGCCATGGTTCCAGCAGTGACATACTGTGCAAGAGGGGGTACCAGTGTTGACATGGCCAGTCTGGTGCAAACAGTATTGTCCTTGGTTTGTCCTGTTTGACCTTTAGCAGAACTTTCGAGAGGAGAGGCAGAGGGGGAAAGGTATAAACTGAGAGGTTTTCCCAGGTGAAGGACAGGGCATCCACTTTCCAAGCTTGACTGGGGGAGGTCCTTGTGCAGAATTTGTCCAATTGGTAGTTCTGAGGGGAGGAAAATAGGTCTATCTCTGGTTTCCCCCATTTGTTTCTCAAAAGGCTGAATATCTTTGGTTCCAGTTTCCACTCATGTGGGTCCATGAGATTTCTGCTTAGGTCATCTGCCAGTGAATTTAGCTTGCCTGGCAGGAATTGTGCTTGTAGGTGCACTTGATCGCTCAAGGCTGTGTTACACAGAGACATGGCTAGACTGCAGAGAGGGTACGGGTGGGTTCCCCCCTGCTTGTTTATGTACCACATAACAGTGGCATTTGTCTGTCTTTACCAATAATTGTCCTGGAAGAATGTGGTACTTGAAGGCTGTCAGTGAATTCTGTACAGCTAACATTTCTTTTTGATTGACATGCAGGTGCATCTGACTTTGGTTTCATTTGCCCTGAATGCACTGCCCTGCCAAGTGAGCCCCCATCCATAGTCTGATGTGTCTGTTGTAAGGGTTTGGGCGGCAGGGGGTAGAGTGAATGGGAGCCCCTTGTTGTGGTCGCAGTCCTCTGCCCACCAAAGGAACTCTGTCTTTATGCAAGGAATGACAGGAATCATTGATTCCAGGTCCTGAGAATGATGACACCATAGGCTTTTTAGATACCATTGTAGTTTCCTCATATGCAGTCTTGCATATGGAATTAGAAGAAAGCAAGAGGCCATTAACCCCAGGGCTTGCAGGATTTTCCTTACAGATAGCTGGGTCTTTGTAGCCAGTGTTTTGAAGTAGGCTGTCAAACTTGTTTCTCTAGCGTGAGGTAAGCCATCTGGGAAGCTGTGTTCAAGCTTGCTCCCAGGAATACAATTTGTTGGCAGGGTACTAGAGGAGATTTATTTTCGTTTATGGTGTACCCCAGTAAGGTTAGAAGTTTCTTTACAAATGCCAGATGTTTTAGTAGGATGCCCTGGCTTTCCGCCTGAATTACACAATCATGCAGGTATGGGGATATCTGAACATTTCTTTGCCTGCAAAATGCAATGACTGGAGCTAGACACTTTGTGAATACCCTGGGCGCAGTAGATAAGCCAAAGGGAAGTGCAGAGAACTGATAGTGCATGGAGCCTGCTCTGAAGCGTAGGTATTCCTTTCAAGATTCCCTTGTTGGAATGTGCAGGTAAGCTTCCTTTAAGTCTAAGGTTGCCAACCAGGCATCTTTCCCTAGCATTGGAAGCAGCTGTTGAAGTGTTATCATTTTGAATTTTGGGATTACCAAAAAGGTGTTTGGAATAGAGAAGTCCAGGATAGGATGCCAGGAGCTGTCTTTTCTGGGTACCAGGAAAAGTCTGGAGTAAAAACCTTGTACCCTTTCTTCTGCTGGGACAGGTTGAATAGCCCTGATACTTAGAAGAGAGAGAACCTGCTGTTGAGCCTCTGCCCACTGATTTGGGGGTAGGTCTAGCCAACCGTTTGGGGTTGGTAAGGTGTGGAAGTGGAATCTGTATCCTTGGAAAACTATATTTAAAACCCATTTGTCCTGGGTAATGAGTTCCCAGTTTTTTGCATGCAGGGCGATCTTTCCCCCTAAGGGTGCAGGCAGTTGAGCAGGGCTTGGAAGTTTTAAGGTTAAGTCATTGTGACATTTTTCCATGGAGGGATGTCTTACTACTACCAGCTTTGGAAGTGGGAGCCCCCCACTGCTTAGGCCTGTGAGTACCTTGGAACTGTAGCCTAGGTGGTCTGCTGTTCCTGGGTTTGGACTGAGAAGGCCAGGAACAGACAGGAAAGGACCAGTTCTTAGAAGGCCAATGCCTGCTAAATCTAGGAGGCTATACGTGCAGGAAATATTTAACAGTTTGCATAGATTTAGCTTTTTCCTCCATCTTTTTAAGGACTTCTGCTTTGTTGCAAATGGGCGGTCTTGGTTTAAGGGAGCATCCAGTAATTTAGCTTTAACATGATCTGGCAAATTTTGCTCCTTAAGCCAAGCATGCCTTCTAAGTACAGACCCAGTGACAGCAGCCCTGCAAGATGCTGCTAAAGAGTCAAAATTACATTGCAAAATAGGTTTACCTACTTGTTCAGCAGAATGCATTAAATCCTGTAATTCTTTATTTTCAGCACAGTCAGAAATCAACATAATTTTCTGTTTAAGTAGTCCCATAATATGCTGCTGAACATACGAAACTGGCAGTTTACGGCCCTAATGGCCAAAGTAGCAGAAGTGTATACCTTCTTACCCCTCTGTCCAAGGCCCTGAAATCTCTATCAGATGGGGGGTTTTGGCAGTAGTGGCCTTAATGCCTTTAGGTCCTTGGGAAATGGTCTCTGGGTCCGCAGTAGGATTCTTTAAGAGGAAAGTACAGTTGTGTACACTTACCATAAATGTAGATGTTCGAGTGTCTTCACTGTTGCAGTCATGACTGTAGGGTTCTCCCCTGCCGGCAGGCAGTCCTCGGTCGGCCAGAATCCCAAAGTCTGGGTCAGTCAGCTGTTCAGCCATGCTCCCTGACGTCAGAGCGCCAGGAGTACAAAGCTGACAGCCAACGCCATGTTCTCCAGTTTTTTTTGCCCCAGATGTCAGAAGTTCCAAAATGAATAAGGTCCCATACCCTTTGCAAATGCACCTCAGAAGAAGGGTGAAAAAAGGAACCACACAAAAGAAAAAATAAGAGGGGACAGGAGGGAGGGAAACCCAGACTGCAACAGTGAAGACACTCGAACATCTACATTTATGGCAAGTGTACACAACTGTACTATGTTTATCGTGTTTCACTGTTGCAGTCATGACTGTAGGGTAGAATCCCAAAGCAGAAAGAAAGGGAGGTGGTCATAAAGTAGAGGGGGCGGCTATAAGGCCCTGCACGACTGCAGAAGCAAAGCCTGCCCTAGACTTAGAGTAGAGAGGTAGATTGTAGTGCTTGGAAAAAGTATGCACTGAACTCCAAGTTGCAGCTTCCAAAATGTCTTTGGTAGGAACTCCCCTGAGGAAGGCAGCTGAAGTGGCAGCAGCTCTGGTAGAGTGAGTCCTTATACTCCCTGGGATTTGCTTTCCATGGTGTGAATAGCAAAATCTGATTCCATGAGCAATCCACTTAGAAATGGTCTGTTTTGAAATGGCTTTACCTTGGGAACTTGAAGCATAAGAAACAAACAATTGCTCTGATTTCCTGATGTCCTTGGTTCTGTCCAGGTAAAAACGTAGTTGTCTGTGTACATCCAAGGAATGTAAGATCCTTTCCCCTTTATTTTGAGGAGTGGGGAAGAAAGCTGGCAGGTGAATAGTTTGATTTAAAGCCACTTTGGAAACCACCTTAGGCATGAAAGTAGGATTAGTCCTTAAAGACACCCTGTCTTGATGAAAAATAATATAAGATTCCACAGCCATAAGAGCTTGCAACTCTGAAACCCTCCTGGCAGAGGTCAGAGCTAAAACGATGGCTGTCTTCCAAGATAAAAACTTGATGTCAGATGAGGCAGCAGGCTCAAAAGGAGGTAAGGTGAGCTTTTCCAAAACATAGTTGAGATCCCAAGCAGGAATAGGAGGAGATCTAGGGGGCCTCAAGTTCTTAGCTCCTCTGAGAAATTGTCTCATGAGCTGGTGGGAAAAGATAGGAGGGTCTGTATTATAATGAGCAGAAATAGCAGAGGCGTGTATCTTTATGGAAGAGAAAGAGACACCTTTATGTAAGAGGTCTGACAGGTAAAGTAAAATCTGAGGAATGTTAGGAATAAGAGGATCAGAATCCTGAGCCTGCATCCAGGAACAAAATCTTTTCCATTTTCCTGCATAAGATTTTCTAGTGCTAGGATGTCTGGCTTCTAAAATGACATCCATAACCTGCTTGGGTAGGAGAGAATGAATCAAAGATCCTGGATTAACCAGGCCGCCAGGCTGAGAGTTTTGACATGTGAGTGCAGAATCTGACCCTGGTGTTGGGACAGAAGGTTCGGAATCTGTGGTAAAACCCAGGGTGGCTCTAGACAAAGGTTTCTCAGTGTTGGGTACCAAAACTGTCGAGGCCAATTTGGGGCCAGCAAGATTATCATCTTGGGCTTGTCCTGCTTGATCTTTAGTAATACCCGTGGAAGAAGAGGAAGAGGCGGAAAGGCATATCCAGAGAGGTTTCTCCAACTGAATGATAGAGCATCCACTTTCCAAGCTTGATCGTGGAAAGTCCTGATGCAAAAAATTTGTAGTTGATGACTGAGGTGGGATGCAAAGAGGTCTATGTGAGGACATCCCCAGACTGCTGTAATCATCTTGAATATTTCGGAGTCCAACATCCATTCGTGTGGATCCGAAAGGTTTCTGCTCAGACTGTCTGCCAGGAAGTTTTGCTTCCCTGGTAGAAACTGTGCTTGAAGGTCCAGATTGCAAGCTAGAGCTGTGTTCCAAAGATCCATGGCTAGTCTGCAAAGGGGGTATGAATGAGATTCCCCCTTGCTTGTTTATGTACCACATAACTGTGGTGTTGTCTGTCCGTATCAGTAGTTGTCCTGGTTGTAGAAGATTCCTGAAGGCCAATAGAGCTTTCTGAACGGCTAACATTTCCTTTAAATTGATATGCAGGTGCTTCTGATCCTTTGTCCAAAGGCCCTGCAGACAGTTGCCCCGAAAATGGGCTCCCCATACATAATCTGAGGCGTCCATGGTTAGAATCTGAGTGGCAGGAGGCAGACAGAAGGGTTTTCCTTTGTTTAGAGTACATGCCTTGGACCACCAAAGGAATTCCTTTTGAAGACAAGGCAGGACAGAGATCAGTATGTCTAGACTGTGACAATGCTGAGACCATACACTTTTTAGGTACCACTGTATTTTCCTCATATGTAGTCTTGCATACGGTACGAGAAGGATGCAGGAGGCCATGTAACCCAGAGCCTGCAGGAATCTCCTTGCAGATAGCCGAGTTGTAGTTGCCAAGGTTTTGAAAGTTGAAGCCAGCTGTAACTGTTTTTCATAGGTCAGAAATGCCATCTGGGTTGTTGTGTTTAGAGAAGCGCCCAGAAATATTATCTGTTGTAAGGGTGTCAAATTTGACTTTTTTATGTTTACAGTGAATCCCAGGAACTTGAGAAGATTCTGAACAAACTGTAGATGCTGGAGTAAGACATCCTTGCTGTCTGCCTGAATAAGACAGTCGTCCAGATAAGGGTAAATTTGAATTCCCTTGAGTCTGCAATAAGCTACTACTGGAGCCAGGCACTTGGTAAAGACCCTGGGCACAGTAGACAATCCAAAGGGCAGCGCAGAGAATTGGTAGTGCCTCGATCCTGCCTTGAACCTGAGGTATTTTCTGTGTTCCTGTCTGATGGGAATGTGTAAATATGCTTCTTTTAAATCCAAAGTTACCATCCATGCATTTTTGGTCAGCATTGGTAGTAGCTGCTGTACAGTAAGCATCTTGAATTTTGGTATCTCTAGAAAAGTGTTCAAGACTGACAGATCCAGAATGGGTATCCATGAATTTTGCTTCCTGGGGACTAGAAAGAGCCTTGAGTAAAAACCTTGTCCCATCTCTGAAAGTGGAACTAGTTCTATGGCTTTCATAGCCAAGAGAGCTTCCACCTGGTTTAATGCCTCTGACCATTGATGTTTTGGAAGATCTGGCCATCCGCTTGGCCTTGGTGGGGTATGAAAATGGAATTTGTAACCTCTTGAAACCACATCCAGAACCCACTTGTCTTGGGTTATATGAGTCCAATTTAGATGAAAAAGAGAAAGTTTTCCTCCGAGAGGGGCTTCCAGGCAAGAAGTTCCTGCAGCCCAACAGAGGGAGTCATTGAGTCTGTTTTCTATGAGCTTGCGACTTGTCTTCTCCTCCCCTAGGGGTGGAAGCAGTCCACTGTCTTGGTCTATAAGAGGCTTGCGTTTGAGGCCTACCTCGGGGGCGTCTATATCTACCCCTCTGAGGCCTGTCTGAATTGGGAAAGGACCAATTTTTTGTAGGCCAATTCCTGCTAAATCTGGGTGGCTGTACTTGTAAGAAATCTTTAACTGCTTGCATGGACTTTGCCTTGTCCTCCATCTTTTTAATCACGTCTTCAGCTTTAGATCCAAATAAAACATTATGCTGAACAGGAGCATCCAATAATTTAGCCTTTACCTGATCTGGCAAATTTTGTTCCTTTAACCATGCATGCCTTCTAATTACTGTGCCAGAGGCAGCAGCCCTACAAGAAGCCTCCAAGGCATCAAATCCACAGTGTAAACCATGCTTCCCAACTTGTTCAGTGGCATGCAATAAGTCATGTAGTTCCTTATCTGCACAGGCGGAAATGGAAGTTAGCTTTTGCTTTAAAACAGACAGGAGAAATTGCTGGTATTTCAGCATATGAAACTGACAGTTTAAAGCCCTAATAGATAAAGTAGCAGAAGTGTACACTTTTTTTGCCCCATCTTTCTAAAGATCTGGAATCTTTCTCAGTGGGAATGGGGGTTTTAGCAGAAGTGGCCTTAACGCCCTTAGGACCCTGAGAAATGGTTTCAGGGTCAGCAGTAGGGGTCTTGAATAAAAACTGGTGGGAATCAGGAACCCTACAGTATCTGTCTGGCTTAACAGGAGTTGGAGGAAGAGAGTCAGGAGATAAGTTAGCCTCCGAAAAAGCATCATCCACAATATCCAAAATAGGAGGAATAGCCAGGGGCCTATGTTGGGGAAGAAGAAGAAAATCCCTTAGTCTTTTCTTAGATTCCGAGTACTCCTGTCCTTCCCAGTGGAAATGTTCCCTCATTTCATGCAAAGTTTGCCCAAAAGAGAAATCCTCAGGGGGAGAAGCTGAAGGAATGGATTCCTCAGCATCAGAATCCTCATAAGGAGGGAAAGAATATTCCTGGTCAGAAGAAGAAACAGAAGAAACAGAAACCTGATCAGAGGAGTCATAATAAACTTCCTGCCTTGGCCTTTTATCTGGAGGGGGATGTGAACCCCTAATCATAGTAAGTCAGTCCTCCGCCATTTTAAGTAACTGTTTCTGAGACTTGGGAGCCGGATCAGAAGAGGCTTGGGTTGCAGTCTTTGATTTGGAAGGAGTCTTTGCCTTTGCCTTTATAAGAAGCTGAGTAGGCCTGAAAACCCCTTCGGAACCAGTACCTGCACAGTGGCTCCGGACCCATCCGGAGCATTGTCCGAAGGTCCAACTAAAATATTCAAAGGCCTAGTAGGCTCCTCGTGGGAGTCCGTTTCGGCTATCGGTTACGAAATGGCCGACAGGGGCTGCAAAAGCGCCTCACTGACGACGGCCGAACCTGAAGCTGGCTCCGCTTGTGCGATAGCGTCTGATTTGGACCTCGGAGGCCTGTCTTTGTCCTTGCGTCGTTTGTGAACGCCGGTAGCCGGAACCGTATCCAACGACATTTTGTAATTAAAACGCCTATCGAAGTAATGAAAAGCAAAATCGTACCTTCGTTTAATAGTAAGTTGATTGAATCTAGCACAAAACCGACAACTAGCTACGTCGTGGTCAGGGCCTAAGCAAGGAATACAGTAAGAATGAAAATCCTTATGAGGTATTTGCTTCCCACATGAAATACAATTATTAACTTTTTCTGACATTGGACTGGAGCAAGAAAAAAGTTTCCCCAACGGGGTACTTAGCTTTGAGTAGGAGAAGAAAGTCTTCGGACTGAAGTTTGATTAGAAAAAATTGTCAGGAGTCAGCCGACCGGCACTTGTGAACTATCACCGCACGGCAAGAAAGACTGGAGAACATGGCGTCGGCTGTCAGCTTTGTACTCCTGGTGCTCTGACGTCAGGGAGCATGGCTGAACAGCCGACGCCGGACCCAGACTTTGGGATTCTGGCCGACCGAGGACTGCCTGCCGGCAGGGGAGAACCCTACAGTCATGACTGCACCAGTGAAACACTATGAACATCTTGAAAGAGTCAGGTACTCTGCAATACCAGTCAGGCTTCCTGGGAGCTGGAGGTAAAGTGTCTGGGGCCAGGCTAGATTCCAAGAAGACATCATCTACAATGTCCAGGACAGGAGGGATAGCTAAAGGCCTATATTGAGGGAAGAGTAAGAATTCCCTAAGCCTTTTTTTGGAGTCAGAGTAATCCTGGCTTTCCCAATGGAAATGGCTCCCTAAGAGTGTGCAAGATTTCACCAAAAGAAAATTCTTCTGGAAGGGAAGTAGAGGGAATGGAATCCTCTGTATCAGAATCCTCATAGGTAGATAAGGGCAAATCCTGGTAACCAGAAGAAACAAATTTCAGAATCCTGATCATAAGAATCAGAAGGAAAATCAGTTCTAGGTCTCTTAGAGGGTGAAGGCTGGCTTCCCCTAATTAAAGTAATAAGGTCTTCAGCCATTCTTATCTGTTTTTTATGCATATGGGCCTGACCATGTGGTTTGGACGTCGGTTTTCTAGGCGTGGGTTGAGTTTTAGGCCTTGAAGAAGATGATGGCATCGGTTTGAAATGCAAGTCAGTGGGCCTGAATACACCCTCACAAGCCAGTGCCTGCACAGTGGCTCCAGACCCATCCAAGGTAGAGACATCCGCAGGTTCCATAGTCGAAGAAGCATCTTGCGGCATACCGGACTCTGAATGGATCTCAGTAGAAGCCTGCGACTCTGAAGTAGCGGGCATCAGGGGCTGTGAAAGCGCCTCACTGAGTACCAGCAAACTGGCGACTAGCTTAACGTAAGTGTCATTGCCAGCTTTGGACCTCTGCGGTCTGTCTCAGTCTTTATCTTTACTTTTTTTGGAATGTCAGTAGTAAGATGGCTTACCGAAGCAATTTTTGGATAGTTAAACTGAGCACCGAAATAATTTGCTGCAAAAAGAAACCGATGACGGACAGTCCAGGGGTTGAATAAGGCACAAAACCGACAGCGAGGGATGTCGTGGTCTGGCCCTAAGCAAGGAATGCAGTACGAATAAAAATTTTTATGAGGTATTTGCTTTCCACAGGTAATACAATTGTTAACTTTTACTGACATTAGTTAAGAGCAAGAAAAAGGATCTCCAATGGGGTACTTAGCTTTTTTGAAGACTTCGGTTCTGAAACTCGAAAACGAAAATTTTAGGAGTTGGCTGACCAGCGCTTGCAAACTGCTTCTGCTTCAGGCACTGCGCGGCAAGAAAGACTGATGTAATGGCGTTAGCTGCATGGTTTATACTGCTGACGACCTGACGCCGTGGAAGAAGAGACAGCATCCGATGCAGGAATCCAAGACTTTGATATTCAAGCCAGCTGACGGCTACCTGCAGGCAGATAACCCAAATGTAAGGACTGCAACAGTGAAACACGAAGAACATCCATGATTGTTTTGACCAGAAGAGAGTCACCTCAATGATCTCGGGAGATTCTTTCTGAATCTTCAGAAGTACCATGGATATTAGTGGAAAGGGTGGAAAAGCATACAGGAACATTTCTCTCCAAGGAAAAGAAAAGGCATCCATCTTCCAAGCCTTCTTGCATGGAGTCGTAGTCCCAGAGCAGAAACTTGCAAGTTGATTGCTCAGAGAGGAGGCAGAGAGGTCTACTTAACTCCCCAAAGATGAACAAATCTTGGAAGACTCAGTGATCTAGTTTCATTCATATCTGTCTTACCTTGTTCAACCTGCTTGCTATACAAACTTGCTCTCAAAGAATGTAGGATGCCTGTACAATCAGACTGTTCTGTGAAGCTATAACTCAAGTTAAAATGGCTAGCCTGTATAAGGGTAAAACCTGGTTCCCTCTTGCTGTTGATATACCACAGGACCACTGTACTGTCCATAATAACTTGAAGATGTCCCAGGGACCAAAGATGATTCAGAGAGTGAGTGCCTTGATCAGGGGAGACTACTCTTTGATATTTATTTGCTTGCATCTGTCCTTGGTGTCCCACACACCCTGCATTTTTATCCTTCCTGAAACTGCTCCCCAAGCTAAGTCCAAGAAGTATGTGGCAACTGACTGCTTTGGACCAGGGTGAGAGAACAAGGGACTCGGAAATAGGGATATCTGCTGTCAACAAATGATTTCTCTTCTGACAATCCACAGCACCTGGATTTGAAAAGACAAAGGGTCAGATACCGATGAGACATCACTAGATCTTTCTCATGTGGAATCTTGCAAGGGTTACCGTGATAATTACATAAGCCATAAGACCCAAATCTTGAGGTATTCCTTGCAGAGACGAATGTTTGAGTAGAAAATCTTAAAAAGGGATGTAGATATAGATCTTTTTTTTTTCTGTAGAAGAAAAACTCTGAACTGAGACATCTAGTTGACATCCCAGGAACACAGTCAAGTGTGAAGTTAAGAAAGACTTGAATGTTCTCCTGGAATTCCAGCTTGTGTAAGCATCTCTCACCCAACACAGATGCCTATGCTTTGAAAAATACTCTGCGAAGATAAGCAAATCATCTAAATACAGAAAAAAATGTTTAAACCCCTGTAGTTTGCAATGGAGTTAAACTGGATTTAGACATTTTGTAAACACTCTTATTGCAATAGGTAGTCCAAAGGGCAAGCGAGAACACTAATATTGTGATCCAGACACACAAATCCTTAAGAAATGTCTGAAGTGTAGATGAATAGATATGTGCTAAACATCTTTTATGTCTAGAATACCCAGAAAACTCAAAAGAGTAAAAACAGGACACAAGTTGTACAGTGACATAACTTTGTATTTGGGCACCATCACAAACGGGTTTAGGAAAGAAAAAAACAATGGTCTCAAAGGATTTTCTTTGTCACTAAGAATATTCTTGAATAAAAACCCTTTTCCACCTGGAAAGAAGAACTGGTTCTATCACTCATTGGGACAGTGTGTCATGATAAACTAGTGGAAACCAGTGAGGCAGTCCTGGAGGATGAGGAATGACCCCTTGAAAGGAGGACTTTTCTCCCATTGCTATCTGTAATCTTGAAGAATTGCCTTCAGAACCCATTCATCTGAAAACGATCTGTTGCCAAAAAAAAGCAGATATTCAGACCTTCTTGAAGAAAAAAGGGGCCGGGGGGATGGGAGTGGGGGGGGGGGGTCACAAAGTCTCTTGAATACTTTTTCAGACTTGAACTGTCCTTGATGTTGGGAGATTTGAAGCTTCTTTTTGGAACCCCTTGGTCATTTCTTCTCAAATGTCTGTTTACCTGTAATTTGAGACTTTTATTCTGCTTTTTGTCAAAACTGGAACAGGAGTTAAAGAATCCCTTAGAAACTTGGAAAAAGCCTAAAAAAAACATAATGATTCCCTGGACCAGCTTACCTTTTATCGCATTTTTAATCACCTCTGCAGTAGAGGGGCCAAAAACAATCTCTATCCAAAGGGGAATTTAAAATCTAATTTTACCATCTGGGAGATTCAGAGAATGCAAACCTTCTCAAAACGGTACCATAGTACTTCCAAGACGGCTGCTCATTGAGTTACAGCTTAACTCTAGCTCTCCCTGTATGAAAACAGAAACTGAACAGAAAAGTCCAGTCGACTTTTGTGTTTATGGGTAAATTTCAGTAACTGGCTATTAAGTGTACTGCCTGGATGCCAGGAAAGAAGAAATACAGGGCACATGAAAAAATCAGCTACAAAAAGTGAGGAAAAAACACTAACAGGGGAAACGTTGTGCATCTGTTCAGCAAAAAGCAATGCAACCCTGCAGGAAGATACAAGGCAACTCCACACAGACCTGGTTAAAATAAACCAAATACTGATGGAGTATATCAACAAACAAAAAGCTGGGAAAAATGAAAGAAGCTTTAAACTAATATTCAGATGAGGTGATAAAGCTGCAACAATAAGAGGCTGAAATGAAGAAAAGGCTGGCTGAATACAAGACTACTCATAGAATTAGAAGACAGAGCATGTAGCGAAAAACTGAGATTTTCAGCTATATCAGAGAAGCTGGAAGGAACAGACTGCATTAATTTTATAAAAGCAAAAATAAGTAACTGGACTGGTATTTCACAGTACGAGTTGTTAGCTGAAAGGGCATATCACTTGCATGCTCTAAACCTAGCTATGAAAAAGCAACCTAGACCTTTAATAGAAAAGATGCAATGCTATCGGAAGGAGGAGTTGATTCGGACAAAACTGCGGCAGAAGGACAAAATAATAAACGTGGGAGACAGCAGAGTTTTTGTGGAAAATGATTGCTCATTGTAAAGGAGGCAGAAGAAGGGTACATTCATTCCTATATTCAGGGAATATTGAGACAGGTGTGAGATTCAAACAGCTGTACCCAGCTGTCTTCAAGGTAGTCTTCTCTGGAAGGACAAAATAATTTTTTGATGAAGTACATGCTAAGGAGGAAATACAAAACTTTGTAAAATAAAAAGTGAGCTGTGAAACTGAAGGAGATTTCTGATTCTTGCTCTTATAATAAAGACCACAGAGACTATACCTGTAAAACCTTTTTCACTGTTTCAACAGAAAATGTTGGAGAGAAGGAACAGAGCACGAGAGTTGACTAGAAGAATCCAGAGTACATTGGAAATGAAACAGAGGCAGGATTTGGGAGATGGACAACAGTAAAACCAGCAATGTAATGTGGGATTACAATGCAATAATTACAAATGTGAACTATGACAAAAGAAAATCTGCAGCTATTGGACTTTTTCAGAATTTGTTGGACTTGTGGGGGATTCTAAATATATGCCCTACCTCATGCCATTAACATTTGGAAAAATGCTTTGGGGAGGGAAACAGAGGGGAGAAAGTTAACTAAGTAAAGAAAACTTTTTTTTCTTAATAGTACTATTTTTGTGATGTATGGTTTCCTTGCATGCTATAAAGTTAAGTTTTCTCAGTTATTTTTATGTGTAATGGGGACTGTAAGTAGGTGCTGCTGTGTTTTTCCCCTTTATTTCTCCCTCATCTCTTTCTTCTTCTTCAATTTTAAGAAATGCAGGCACTGCAATGTAAAAAGAAAGTCTGGTTAAAACAGCACAACAAAAGAAAAATGAATGTGCTTTTTATCATTCTTGTATGGGGGAATGACTGGATTGAGAACCTTAAACTGATTTAGTAACAAACTTTAAGAGAAAACAAGTAAATGAAAAAAATATTGAATATTATGAGGCTTTTTTCTAGCAAATGAATGTATGCTTAGTAGCAATTCTGTATCTGGCCCTCATGTTTCCATGGAAGCTATTTGATAATGAGAAACTGACTGCCTGGTTCTTATGTCTCCATGGAGACAATCGGATATACAGAAACTGGTTACAATCTGGTGGACAGTGATTGTCTGGGGGGGGGGGGGGTAAGAGAAAGGGGCTAGGGGATAATGTTCTCTGAAAGCATTCAGGAGTTTCCCAGCTGGGAGACTTACAAAGATGAGAAAAAAAACAGTTAGTACTTAGTGGAAGCACAGGCTGCACCAGGTGTCTTAGCATGGCTAACCTTTTTTTTTTTTTTTTTTTTTTTTAAGGTTAACTCAAGTCAGTGAGTGTAGCTGTCAGTTTGGAACATCTGTTCTTATTAGGAGGGTAACACTTCAATAGTTGAAGATCTACATAGTCTTCTGTGTTGGTATTAAATTAATAGATTTTAGGGGGTATTAGGGGCTTGTGCTTTTGTTTGAGGGCTTTCAATAAACAAAAAGTTTTGTAAGATGTGGCATACGCTTAAATGGATATGACATGAAACAGCATTATAAAAAGTTCAACTTGCCACAGAGTGTATACATGCAACAGAAAAGATGGAACTAGACATTCAATAAAAAGGTGTTATACATAAAAAGTGGGAATAACTTTTTAATACAATGATGCTTTCTATAATGTCTTTAAATGTCAATGGTCTCACAAATAAATACAAAAAAGAAAGAATAGTGAACTATATTAAAAATGTAGAGTGCAAATAGCCATGTTACAAGATGCATACTTGGAAAGAACTGAAAATGTGAATTTGATAAAGGTTTTCATGATGGTCATTTAGCAGAATACCTGGGACAAAGGAAAGGAGGGATACTTACATTAATTGCAAGAGGAACTCCAATAGTGATAGCAGAGGATAAAAAAGATGACAGACTTGTGGTGCTAAGGGTCCATTAGCAAGGGAGGAGGATTACACTGGCATGTATTTATATTCCACCTAAATCTGCTATAATGGAGCTTAAGAAAATTTTTGAAGAAATTTATGAAAATATTTGGCATGGAAAATGTCAATTCAGTAATAGGAATTTAGAGTAAATTTACATGTTATTCCCCAAGATATAAAAAAAAACTGGGCTAGGCTAGACAGAATTTACATTTCACAGAAACATGTGCATTTAATTGAAGGTCTTGACATGCACCTAATAACTAATTTCAGATCATGCACCAATAAGAACTAAAATAAAAACACAGGGCAATGAAATAAAAATGAGACACTGGCACTTTCCCACCTATCTTTTGAAAAGACAGGAAATTCAGTAATGGGTAGTGGAGATTATTCACAAGCCATTCGAGAGAGTAGAAATTACTTCTGAAAATACAGCTAGGGAGTGGAATAAAATTAAGGTAGAGTTTAAAAATAGGGTGGAAATAAAAGAAAGGGAGCTATTATTTAGAGGGACTGACAAATGTTAAAGTATTGCAGAATAGGGGAAATCTCACAGAAGAGGATCAACTGCAGAATGCTAAACAGAAAATAAGGGATTACCTCAACAATATACACAAGTTTAGAAAGACTGCTGTGCAACTGCAACTGTTTTTTGATAACACTAGAGCACAAAAACTTTTAGCAGAATGACTCAA
The DNA here is from genome assembly GCF_019279795.1 of Protopterus annectens. Classification (NCBI taxonomy): domain Eukaryota; kingdom Metazoa; phylum Chordata; order Ceratodontiformes; family Protopteridae; genus Protopterus; species Protopterus annectens. Next base: position 1,317,488,382 of record NC_056726.1, on the reverse strand, counting down.
GCAATATAAACCAGAAAGGGCGGTCACCAAGCTTGAGCCTATAACAAACAAAGGTAACAAGAGATCCTGTAGAGGTATTAGAAATATTTCTGACATTCGATGAAAGTCTGTATAAAGCAAATACATACAGAAATCAAGAAAAGGTACAAATGAAAATGTTTATGGAATAATTAAATATGAAAGGTTGGAAGTAGATAAGGCTCAATTACTAACAGTTAGGATAGGAGGAGATGAGAGAAAAATGATGATGTATAACCAATCCAGAGGAAAGTCCCCAGGAATTGATGGTATTCCTGTAGAAGTTTGGAGGCTAGGAAGAAACACTGATAAAGGTCTGGAAGGTTTTGTTTAACAGCATTTTAAGAGAAGGAAGTACCACCATCCTGGAAGACAGCAGTGGTAGTTGCAATACCTAAAGTGGGTAAAGATCCAACATCCAGCTTTAGAAAGGTCCACTTCAATACGAAACCATGATTATAAAATGTTCATATCTATAATGGCTAAAAGAAATGGCAAACATAATGCCAAAATGAATTAGATATGTATCAATGTGGTTTTCTGGAGGGAAGGCAAACATTAACAGAACACTTGTGATCCACAGGGAAGCAGAATGTAAGAAAAAACATTTTTTTGTTGACGGGTCTTGATGCAGAGAAAGCATTTGACAGAGTAAGGTAGTACTTTATGAGGAGGGCAATGGAAGCATTTGCATTTCCTGAAAATAAATAAGGTTGATTAGGAGGATATACGAGGGAGCAGAGGTAAACATTAAAGTGGGTGGGGTCCCCTCTGATCATTTCTGCTTGAGCAGAGGAACCAGGTAAGGGTGGCCTCCTTCCCCTTTTTTATTTGCATTATATTTAGAACCACTGGCAATGAAAATAAGAGACTCAGAAATTTAAGGATATAGTTGGTATGGTAATCAAGAAAAGCTGGCTCTAATTGCAGATGATAGTATTTTATATCTGACAAAACCAGAAAGAGACATTACGGCGTTGTGGAACATTTTGAGACAGTTTCAAGTATTTTCGGGATACAAAATTAATGAGCTAAATCAAAGGCAATACTGGTAAATTATGTACCTACAGATGAACTGGTTCAGCAATATCCATATTTATGGGGACATGATAAAATGAAGTACTTAGTATGGATTAAAATGATTCTGGTATGGCAGCCAATGATATGTGGGAAGACACAAAACAAAAGATAATACAAAAACTGAGAAAATGGAAGCTTTCTTATATGGATATGGATAGTAAGACACAAGCAGTTAAAATGTTTTAGTCCTATTAGTCTTGCATACAGGTCAGGCATATTTTTATCAATCAGAGGAAAAGTTATGGATAGCAATTAATAAAGAGCTGCAGGACTTTATCTGGAAGCGGAAGATGTCAAGAGTAAAGTGGGATAAGCTGATTCTTCCAGCAGAACAGGGAGGATTGAGACTACTCGATTTGAAGGTGTATTTCAGAGCTACAGTTAAGGTTCCTATACACTGTATAAGCAAAAAAAAAAAAAAAAAAATAGTAGTTATGTACTTACTATAACGGTGGTGTCCATTGTGAGGCTGCCAGCCCAACTATCTGAAATTTTGTAAATAATCACGTCATTTGTGAATATTAATATGATCCATATGTTTGTCTTACAAATGTAAGAGAACTATATGTTATGTAGATATTAAACTACTGGTCCAGAAGTCTGTGTTGAACTGTATGTTATGCACTGAGCTTCAAGAATGTAACCACAGTGTACCCTACTGGAAAAGAACAGAAATGTATAAACACTATATTAATAGCAGAAGTTGGAACATACAGGGTTAACTCGCAAAATGTCAAGAAAATAAGTTAAAGTGTTTTACGATGTGCTATAAAAGTTAGTTTCAAGGCAGCAAGGACACAGGATGTCTAGAGCTAGGAGTTTCTTTCTATTGTCTTGAAAACAGAAATAATTGCTAGGTTAAAATGTACAAGTGTTTAACTGTTTTAAGACTGCCAGTTCTAGGCAAACTTCTGAGAGATATCTACTTCTCGCACAGAGATGCTAAAAAGTCTGTTGGTATCGGTTAGCCTGGGAACTGAAGGCAGGTGACAAACAGTGATGTCATCCAGCTGACTCAGCAGTAATGTTTTGATATTAATTTGGAACTCTCTCAGAGAATGAGCATTTTGTATCTCATCTTGGATCTGAAAACATCCATTCAGCACTTCTCATCTGCATTTGCCTTGCTCTGTAAGTAAATTATTTAGGTGTAGTATTCCTTTTAGACAGAGTTAGGAATACAGTGAAGATTAGTTTAGATGTTTTCTGTATTTATTTGAGACTGTCCTGCAATGTTGTTTTAAAATATTTCCTATGATTCTGAACTCTGTTGTAACTGTGTTGTTGGAGTATTGTCTTACTCTTTTATTATTTATTACTAAATATATTTAAACCTTTTAATCGTGGCTGGTTTGTTTAGAGATATTTAAGCTTTTAGAGTACTTGCATATGCATTAGGTGACTGTACATGCCACTCAAATAGCCTTGAAAATCTTGGTCACACTTACCATCTGGATAATAGTAACATTACACAGTAGGATTTGTCACCCTTTGTAAGGGCCTTATAGTAACTGATAAAGAGCTGGTTGGTAGCAGTGATAATTACCTTTTAGCCTGGGCAGAAGGGGGTATAGCTAGTAAACCTGTGACAGCCTTTCCCAGGAGTGAGTGAGTGAGTGTGTGCGTGTGTGTGTGTGCGTGTGTGTGTGTGTGTGTGTGTGTGTGTGTGTGTGTGTGTGTGCGTGTGTGCGCGTGTAAATCAAATCTCAAAGTGTGTGTCAGCTACTTGGACATGTCTAGACGGTCTCCCAGGGTATTTGGAAGGGGGCATGGAAGGTGGGTTGTGAGAATAAAGGACGAGATGGACAAAACATATGGAACGTTATGATAAGTACTTAACTTCTTTGTGTGTTGTTGTCAATCTCGCCTTTAGTCTCACTGATGAGACCGTGTCCCAAGCAATCGTACTCCTGGGTGACTCATGGGAGAATATATCTCAGAACCATAGAGCCAAAAGAATCTCTACTCCTGGTGGCCAAATCCAGTTTGTAATGAGTGATAAAGGTATGAGGTTTCCCCCACATGGCTGCGGCACAGATATTATCCACGGGCAACCTTGCTTGAAAAGCTGAAGTAGCAGCTACTGATCTGGTAGAATGAGCTTTAACAGGAAATGGAAGACTTCTATTCTTGGCAATGTAAATGTAGGATATACAGGAAGTTAGCCATCAGGTAAGGTGACCTTTAAAACAGACAATCCTTTTCTAGTGCCAGAGTAAGATATAAAAAGTTGATTTGATTTCCTGAAGTCTACAGTTCGGTGTAGGTAGAAACGTAATTGTCTGTGGACGTCTAGAAGATGGAGAGTATTCTCCTTTGTTCTGGAAATTTGGGAAGAAAACTGGCAACTCAATAGATTGGATGAGGTTACTTTCCAACACAATCTTTGGGAGAAAGGAGGGATTAGTGCATAAAGAAACTATCTTTACGAAAAATCAGGTATGGAGGGTTAGCAGACAAGGCTTGTAGTTCTGAAACTCTTCTGGCTGAAGTAATAGCTACTAAAAATGGTGTTTTCCAAGATAAGAACTTTAAATCACATGTGGCCACAGGTTCAAAGGGAGGACAAATGATGTCCGTTAAAATGAAATTAAAATTTCATGGTGGGGCTGGATTTTTGTAAGGAGGTTTCATCACTGAAGTGCCTTTCAAAAAGACCTTACAAAGCCTGTGAGACATAATGGTAGTACAATTTTCCCCGACACAGAAATTGCTGCTAATTGAACTGTAATAGTGGAAGCAGCAGCACCTTCATGAAAAAGTTTAGCAAGGAATTTGAGAATAGTGTATCGGTGTGTAAGAGGGATCTACTTGATTATCACTCGCCCAATGAACAAATCTGCACCACTTACTCTTCTATAACCTCTGTGCAGAGACTTTATGGGAGGGCAACAAGATATGTTTTACTAGGGATAAAAGAATAGGGAACCTGGCAATTAGGGGAACTGGAGCAGCCAAGCTGTCAGTTTGAGGTTTTGAAGACTGGGATGACCAGTTCCAGATGGCTGTATCAGGAGATCTGGAGCTGGGTCCAGAGTCCATGGTTCATCGAGAAGATGAGGCTGGAGGAAGGGAAACCAGACCTGATGAGGCCAATAGGGGGCAATCAGGATTATCACAGTCTCCAATGAGCTTGCTTTCTGCAGAAGCTTGGGAATCAGAGGAATTGAAGGGAAAACATATAGGAGCCCCAGAGGCCAATCGTAAATGGGTACATCCCTTGGAGACTCCCCCATAGGGGGGAATAAGGGCCAAGTAGTTGCTGCATTTGGCAGTGACAGGTGATGCAAAAAGGTACAGCAAAGGCTGTCCCCATTTTCGGAAAATCTCTTCCATTACTTCCTGATTGAGGAACCACTTATGAGGCCATAATATGGCCTTGTTGAGTTCGTCTGCATTCACTTTGGATTTCACCGGGATGTGCATTGCAACTAGAAAGCAGCTGGAGGACATTGCCCATTGACAGACCCTTATGGCTTCTTGACAGACAGAGTAAGATTTGGTCCCCCCTTGCTTGTTGATATACCAGTCTACTGACATACTGTCCAACTGAATTGCTACAGTTCCCAGAGGGAGAGTGTTCTGAAATGCTTACAATGCTAGGAGCACTGCTCTCATCGCTAGGATATTTATGCGCACTGCCAGATGCTTTGGACTCTCTTCCCCAGATAATGCCACCCCCCTCCCCCATCTGTGAAGCATCCATTGTCACCCTAGCTAGAGGTTTTGGGAATATTAAGGAATGGCCCTGAGACACTGAAGGGGATTGAATCCACCACTCCAGATCTTTCTTGGAAGAATTTGTTATGAGTATCTCGTGTGACATCGGTAATTCCAGGATGGACCATTGTGTGAAAAGTAACCATTAAAGTATCCTTATATGAAGGCAAGCTAGAGAGACAAGTACTACAGAACCTCCCATTTTTCCTAGAAGTTGTTGGATTTGTCTTGCAGAGGTTTCGAGTTCTTTTGATCATCAATATGGCATGGAAATGAAGCTTGTGTAGCCTGTTGGGAAGCAGTCTTGCTATCTGCATGGTTGTGTCTATGACCACTCCTATAAAATTTAAGTTCTAAGATGGCTCTAAGGCAGACTTATTGCAGTTTATGGTAATGCCTATGGAGGAGCATAGGTGAAGAGCATGATCCCTGGCCTGTAGCAGTAGATGACTGGTCAGGGCGGTTATGAGCCAGTCGATCCAGATACAAAAACACCCGGAACCATAGATGTCTCAGGTGAGATGCTACTACTACCATGCATTTGGTGAACACTCTGGTGGTTGTAGTGAGTGAGACCAAAGGGCAGAGCTCAAAATTGAAAATGACTGGCTCCAAGCTGGAAGCACAAGAACCTTCTGGATCGCCCTTCCATTTTGACGTGGTAACACGCATCCTGAAGCTCTATGGAGCACTCCAATTATCTTTTCCTAGGAATGGAAGCAGTGCCTGCAGTGTTACCCATCAGGAACTTTGTTTTCTTCACCGATTTGTTTAAATTGCTGAGATCCAAAATTGGTCTCTAGTCCCCTGTTTTCTTTGCAACCAAAAAGAATCTTGAGTAAGCTCTGGATCCTCCCTGGTCTGCAGGGACTTCTTGGATGACTCTCTCTTACCAACATTTGAATTTGTAATGCTACTTGTTCCTTCTGATTGGATGGAACATCTGGAATTGATTTGTTTAAGGTAGTGGGGAAAGAGAAGGGAATGGTGTAACTCCTGGGTATTATGCACTGCACCCATCTGTCATTTAGGTGTCACCAGGTCTACAGGTGCAAGGAAAGTCGCCTCCCCTCCAGAAGTGAGCAGCCAGGTACGCCTTCAGGAGCACTGAAAAAATCTACCAAAGGATTCTCTGGAGCCCTGATTCTGCAGACCCCTTCTGCCGCGAGAGTGGCATCTTCCATTGTTATTCTCTCCTCTGCCTCGGGGGGAATTGCGATTTTCTGAATTGCATCTTGCCACTACCTCTCTGACCTTTTGAAAAGGATCTAGTGGGACTAGAAAAATGTACACCAATGGCAAACAGTCTTACCATCTTCTTCACACCAGGTCAGTGTCTAACTTTTGGTTCAAAAAGTGATGAACCATCAAATGGAGCATTAACAAAGGAAAACTTAAAGGGCTCCATGAAATCACAAAGGCACATCAAAGCATGTCTCCTAATAGAAATGCCTGAGCCCATGGCACTACTCATTCCATCCACTGCATAGGAGATGAGTCAGAGAAGGTGACTACTGAATTTAGGGTAGCTAGCTGTGCACTGACCTTGTCGGTCACCGCATCAGCTATAGCTCCTTGGAGAGAATCTGACAGTTCTTTCAACAGGTCACTCTGAAGTCTGGTGAAGTGGGTGAGGTAATTTAACGATCGTAATGTAAAAGCCGGTGAAGAGAAGATGCGCTTCTCATACCTATCCATGGCCCTAGAATCCTTATTAAGAGGATGGATAGTAGAGCTGATCTCAAAGTTTCTATTTTGTGGCAGCCATCACAACCATGGCATCAACTGCTCTACCTTTAGCTAGAAAGGACTGGTCCTTGGGTGCTGTAATGCATTTGTTTGGTCTCCTAAGAGTGGGTTCTACAGAATCCGGGGACTTCCACGCCTTTCAAGAAACTAACTGAATAAGCTTGTCAAAAGGTGAAGTTACCAAAGAGGTCAAAGGGTGAGATCCAAAAGCCTTCGGGTATACCAACTCCTTAGCCGAACAGGAGGAAGACTGCCAATCACCTCACTATTTCAAAATTTCCAGGATGTCTCCAAAGGAAACATCTTCAGGAGGTGATCGTGGGAACACTTTTGCTTCATCAAGGTCAGTATATGAAGTGAGTGACTCCTCTGGGGAGTCTACATACTTCCTCTTGCATGACCTCTCTTCTGAGGTACCTCATCAGTGGGATAGTCTGGAGAGGTTTCGGAAGAGGGGGACATTCTCTCAGGAATATCCTGAGGCCTGGGATCTCTATGGTCCTGTGGATGGGGGTGAGGAGGTACAGACACCTGCACTGACGAGGGAGGAAGCTCCGAGGAGGATTGGGTCTGAAACTGGGAAGCAGCCATCACCATCACTTCAAAAGCACGCTGCTCCCGCTCTGATGAACTACCCAGCGCTGACAACACAGCTGTCTGAGCAAAAGGAGCCTGCAGAGCAGGGGACAGAAGCTCCGAAGAGGAGGTGGGAGTCAAACCCATCAGAGTCAAGACCCCGAGATTGAGTCTCTGATCCGAAGAGATCGAAGTCGGCTCTGATTACTCGACAAGCGAGTGTCGGCTCCCAGTTTCGACTGGATGGAGACCCTCAGGGCAGACATCATATTCGAGGTGCCAAGAAACCCTGAACCAGATACAGACACCAGTTGGATATCAGAGTCTTCCGGCTCGGATACCGAAGGTCAGATCAGAGGAGGAGTTGGCACCGAAGGGAGGGAGAAGAGACTGATCTGACTCCTTTGGGCTTGGATCCAGAAGCAGCCCGGCTAAGGCAGGAGTCTTAAGAAGCCTTTGCACCACCTAATCCATATCTTCATATGAAAGGCTCCTAGTCAACCTTGTAGACTGAGTTGGAGACCTAGATCTAGTTAGCAACAGTTAAGGGAGCCGAAGTAATCTGCTCCAAAGACGGAGATTGGCTCTGATAGGGTATTCTACAGGTATGGTAGCTTTTTGAGCCAAAGGAGAAGTTGTTGACAGAAGCAATGACTGCATCTGCTCCGAGGAAGTCCCAACTCTGGAGGTTGAAGCCTGTTCCATAAGTGCTGTCAGAGCAGACCCTTTTGGTAATTTTGCCTTCGGCATACAGGCAGATTTTGGAGCCGAATAAGGCTGTTTTCCCGACCTCTCTGATTTGTCCGATTTTGGAGGAGGGATCTACAGAAATAGCCTCAGAGAATGGGGTTTTCAATAACCCCTTCAAAATTAATTTGTTTTTCTATCCCATAAGTGCCCTCTGGTTGAAGGCAAGAAAAATGAAACAAGACTCCTGCAAATGAAGCAGCCCCAAATAGTACACACATAAGGACTGAGGAGCATCTTTTTACTACATTTTTCACATTTTTAAAAACCTAACGGTTTGGTGTCTTTTGGGACATATTGTTGAGCTAAGGAAATACCAGATATCTATCAACAAAAACAGAGAAAGAAAAACTAAAAATGTTTTTTTTAAATAACCGTAACACTAAAAGAAAGGAAGGGGAGGGGGTTAAAGTCCTTTAACTTAAAACAAACTTGTAAAAAAAAAAAGGTTGAGTAACTTCTCTCTAAATCGAACAGTTACTAGACAACAAAGAAGAGAGGAAAGTAGAAAAATACGCTCTAACTTGAATGGGTATTATATACAGGCCTTCTAACTTAAACGGGCTTTAAAGATAAGGGAAGGGTAATTAACAATTAACAAGAATTGAGTGATTATAAATTTACAAAGATAATGAAAAGCCCATAGCTTGCTAGAAGTATCCTACTCGTAGTGTGGAAATGAGATCTGAGAGAGATGGGGAACTGCTGAAGTCCTTGAGCTTTGGTATAGGCTGAGACTGGATCAGATACATCGGATAGAATAAAGGCGAGATTGACAACACATCTATAACTCAAAGTGGAAAGGGATGATAAATGAAATGGGGGGGGGGGTGTTCAAGAAACAAGGAGAGACTGGAATTTTGGATGCTGGCCTTTAAGGAGAACAATAACTATACAGAATACTATATCTATAAAGTAGAAGAAAGTATCTTAAGAACTACACCAACACAAGAATGGAAAAAGGAGATTCTGCAGCTAGGGATGACTGCAATTAGGGATATAGACAATAGGGAGCTGGAATTTATTCGAGAAAACTGGCAAAGCAACCAACTTATTGGCAGCAAATAACTACAGTGGAAAAATGATAGACTAAGAAGACACCAAAAATGTATTTGGACTGCAGATTAGAGACTGCCTTCCCTATCAAGGAATGATAAGAGTATAGGCAAAGAAATAGGGAGGTTCTAAACCAAAGTCAAGCACTGGTAGAGTTTTTAGTAGCATCTAAAGCAGAAGCTGCCATTAAAGTAGAGCACATAAAATATTGCAAGACTACTAAGAATCAATCAGAAGAGGTTAGAATGGATTGGGAAGAGACTGGATAAGCAATTCACAAAGAAACAATGGGATAATATATGTATGTCTCCCAAATATGCAACAAAATCTGGAATATTTAGGATTTTTGCTTGGAAAAGTTTACATAAACATTTTTATACTCCAAGCAGACCGCAGAGAATTTTTCCTCAGGTAGACGGCAACTGTTGGAGGTGTGAAGGGGAAGAGAGGCAATTAGGAACATATATTCTGTGAGTGCGGCGAGTTGGTAGAGTTTAAGGATTCCTTGCGGAATGCACTGTAGGAGATGCTGGGAGGGCAGATTAGTGTGCCGAAGGAGATGATTTTACTGAGTTATGACATAGAATTGGAATTTCCTAGACATGGTAAGGCCTTTACTAGAAAATGGAAATCAAAATCTAAACCAAATATACTAGAAATACTGAACATTGTAAGAGAGATAAAACAACTGGAATGGAGATCTTTAGAAAAGGGTAGGAGCAAAATACATAGGAAAAAAATGTGAATTGTGGGAACACTACATACAGGGGAGGAGTCAGATTTAAAAGAATGCAGGACTTAAAACAGCTATGTAATGTCTGACTGAAAAAGATTGGGTACATTATGTGATGTATAATATTTGCAAATGAGAGTGTGTCAGTATGGTTTGTGAGGTAAAATGCTTGCAACTAGGATTGTGTCTGTGTGGTTTGTTTTCATTTATATAACTGTATGCTTGTCTATGTCATAACTGATGGTTTAATAAAGATGTTTCTTATTTAAAAAAGGGACAGAAATTGAATAATTTATGTAATGTTGCTTAGGTTATATGATATACAGCAATTTACGTGAAGTATGTTTGTAAATGTGAATCTGCGGTGGTGGTGCTGCGGTAGCATTGTCGCCTCACAGTAAGACGCTGACCGGTTCACTCTCAGCTAGAGCATCTTCTGCGTGGAGACATGCGTGAATGGGCGTACCTTCGTTGAAGGTTGTGCGTTACGGCTGGCAACTCAGCACATAAAAAATCAACTGCCAATTATTAGCGGACCGGAGTTCCGCTGTGGCGACCCCTAACCGGGAAAGGCCGAAAGACACAACAACATGTTTGTAAATGTGAACTTAATACAGTTTGATTACTTTTACACAAATATAAATTTGCTCATGTCACAAGTGATAATTCAATAAGGGTGTTTTTTTTTTTTTTTTAAAGTACCAGTGGTCATAGCCCTTGAAGTATCAGAGTTATACAAACACGGTAAACAATTAGTAGTGACTTGAACAATAGAAGAAATAAAGTTCTGTCTTACCATAACATTCCATTTGCATTTTCAATCTTCACCAATCCTTGACAGTGGGTTCCGTTCCGAATCTTGGAATAGAGATGACTCTCTCCAAACTCTCGAGCCAGGCTCTATCCATAATGCTCCTCACAGAGATTACCTCAGATCGAGTTTGCCAAGGAGTGGCAGTCGCACGTGAAAGGTAAAAAAAAGAATACATGACAGCTAGATTAACTGAGGCCAGATATCAGTCCTTAAAGGAAAGCTAGTCAAGGGCTAAATACGGTCCAAGAGTTTCAGGATGGGGGATGGAGTGTAGGGATGTCAAGGATTGGTGAATATCGACAATAATGATGGAACGTTATGGTAGGACATGACTTCTTTATCTGATGTTGTCAATCTTCATTCAATCCTTGACAGTGGGACAGAGTCCCCAACTACTTTAGCCTTAGGAAGTCTCATGGAAGAATATTCTTAAGCACCATAGATCCAAAGGATGCTTGTCCCCTTGAGATCTGATCTAATTTGTAATGCATGATGAAGGTATGATGAGAAGACCAAATGGCTGCTGCACAAATGCTGTCTAAAGAAGCTCTGTCATGAAAAACTGCAGAAGTAGCTACTGCTCTTGTAGAATGGACTTGAACTGTTTTGGGGAGTTGAGTCCTTTAGAATGATAAATGAATGCGATGCAATCTCTAAGCCACTTGGCCAAGGTAACCTTAGAAACTGAGTTACCAAGATGGAGAGAAGAAAGCACCACAAAAAGTTGATTTGATTTTCTAAATAGTTTAGTCCTGTGTAGATAAAAACGTAGTTGTCTGTGCACATCGAGTAGATGGAGGGCATATTCTCCCTTGTTTGAAAAATTTGGGAAAAAGACTGGTAGCTGTAAAGTCTGATTCATACTAGCTCATTCCCTCCAGTAGAGCTCTTTTGAGTGTGTACCTTTAACACCCAGTGGGTGTAGCTTCAGCCTTTAAAAAATGAAGTTATCACCTTAAAGTTCCAACAAATACTCATTGACAGAGGTCATATATCAATACAATTCTGTTTGCCATCATACATGCTTCAAGATAAAATATTCTGATATCTTGTAGAGCATGATTTTGGAATTATTAATGCAAATATCAACAGGCAATATTTGACGCCTAGAAGCACAGTAGGAGGTAACTGCGTAAATGCCTGCAAACGTCACTCGGCTGTAATGAGCTAGGATACAACCTTGGGCAGAAAGGAAGGATTAGTCTGAAGCGCAACTCTGTTCTTATGAAAACTTATGTATGGAGGTTGGCATTATAGGGCCTGAAGTTTTTAAACTCTTCTGGGAGAAGTGATAGCCACCAAAAATAAGGTTTTCCAAGACAGATATTTTAAGTCACACGTTGCCTATGGTTCAGAGGGGTTAAATCCCAAGAGAAAAGAGTTTCTTTAAATAGGGGTCTTAGCATCAGAAGAAATTTTAGGAATGCTCTACACAGTTTGTATGACAGAGGAGCACCTTCCTGTCCGATATGGAAGTTTGAAATTGCAGCTAGGTGCACTTTAATTGTTGAAGCAGAGGAACCTGACTGGTAAAGTGAAGCCAGGAAATCTAATACTCTGTGTATAGGGCTGGAATAATAATCTATCTCATTATCCAGAACCCATCTAGGAAATTTCTCCCATTTACGATGGTACAATCTCCTAGCAGACGATTTGTGATGAGCGATAATGATTTGTCGAACAGGTGAGGAAAGAGAAGGATGCGTGGCAATCATGGGAAGTGGAGAAGCCACACTGAGCTTGAGGTTTTGGAGATTCAGATGCACCATGCCCTCCGGGTGAGACAATGGATCTGGAACTGGGTCCAGAATCCATGGTTTCTGAATGAAATGAGGCCATAGGAAGGGAAACCAAACTTGTCGAGGCCAGAAGGGGACAATGAAAATTACTGAATTTTCCATTCTTTTGGCTTTCTTCAGGAATTGTGAGATGGGAGGAATTAAGGGAAAGGCATAAAGCAGTCCGGGGAGGCTAATCATGGAGAAAAGTGTCTCTGGGTGACTCCCCCTGAAGGGGGATTAGGGCAAAGCAACTTCTGCACTTGTTGTTTAGAGGAGAGGCAAAAAGGTCACAGCAAGGCTGGCCGCCGTGGTGAAAAATGTTGTTCACCACTATTCGATTGAGACACCTCTCGTGAGACGAGAGAATAGTTCTGCTCAATTTGTCCACTATCACGTTGGGAGTTCCCTGGAATGTGTGCTGCTGTGAGAAAGCGGATGAAAGAAATCGCCCATTGTCAAGCTCAGAGTGCTTCTTGACGCAATGGGTAAGATTTGGTTCCCTCTTGTTTATGTACCAGACTACTGACATGTTGTCCATCTGAATTACTACTGTTCCTAGAGGGAGGACATCTTGGAATGTTGCACAGCTAAAAGCACTGCCCTCATCTCTAGTACACTGATGTGCAAGTTGGCCTCCAATTGAGACTAAGTGCGTTGAACTGTCCTTCCCAGATAATGACCCCTCCACCCTGTCTGGGAAGCATCCATGGTCACTGAGGCTTGAGACTGGGGAAGAATGAAAGGACAACCCACGAGAACGTGGCTGGAGTGTAGCCACCACAACAGGTCATGCCTGCAATGGTTGTTAATCAGAATTAGCCAAAACACTGGTTGGTGAATGAGAGACCATGGGATGCTAGTAGCCATTGCAATATCCACATGTGATACCTTGCCAAAGGAACTAGAGTGATTGCTGCTGCTATGCAGCCTAAGGTTTGAAGAACAAATTTTACTGGGACCTTGTCGTTGCGTAGTAATTGACCCACCTGGGATCTTATACCTTGGAGGCTTTCTGGAGGAAGAGATGCAATTCCAAAGACAGTGTTAAGCGAGCTCCAATGAAGTCTAGCTTTTGAGTGGGTTGAAGAGCTGACTTTTTGAGGTTTCTAGTTATTCCTACAGATGCACAGAGATGTATGGTGTGATGCCTGGTGGCAGCGGTGAGGAGCCAGTCATAGAGACATGGAAATACTCAAAACCCATGCAGCCTTAGATGAGTTGCTACCACTGCCATACATTTGTTAACACCCTGAGGGCCTAGCTGAGTCCAAAGGGCAGTGCTCTGAACTGGAAATGACTGGCTCCCAGCCAGAAGAGCAAAAACTTTCTGGAGCTCTCTTCCATTTTTATGTGGTAATAAGCATCTTGGATGTCAACAGAGCACATCCGCTAGTCTTTTTTCAGGAATGAAAGGACCATTCAGAATTTGGTTTGTTGAACTGCCTTGTTGAATTGGCTGAGATCAAAGATGGGTCTCCAGGTTCCCTGTTTTCTTGGGCACTAAAAAGAATCTGGAGTAAAATCCAGATACTTTCTGGTCTGGTGGGACTTTTTGGATGACTTTTGCTTAGCAGTTTTTGAATTTCTAGAACTGCTGCTTCCCTGAGACTGGGTGGTATGTCTGGGAGTTTTTTCTGGGGTTTTGGAGGTTGTGAAAGAGGATTTTGGTAACCTCTGGATAGAATTCCCTGCACCCATTTGTCTGTTAACATTTGCCATGCAAACTGGAGGCAGTTGGGGGACGGCTTTCTCTGCACCAGAGGTGGGCAATCAGGAACCCATTCAGGGGTGCTGGTAGGAAGCTCCAAAGAAGGTCTTTCTTGATCCCTGGTTTTGCAGACTACTTCTGCCTCTAGGGCGGTGCCTTCCATTGCTTCTCCCTATGCCCTGGGAGAAATCTTTGCCTCGTGAATCCTGGAAAGGCCCTTTGGAATTTTTAAACCATAGTCTCCCACTTTTCTGGATCCTAGAGTACGGTCTCAGAGGAGTGGAAAAACATATGCCAATGGCAGAAAGGGTCTTACCGTCCTTTTCACATCTGGCTAAGGTATCTTTTACCTTGGTACCAAATAGGGAAGATCCATCAAATGGAGTTTTGATGGATGATGCTTTAAATGGCTCAGCAAATTCACACAACCACATCCAGGAATGCCTTCTAATGGCTATGCCTGAACCCACTGCTCTAGTTGTCCCTTCAGCTGCATGGGGAATGAGCCTCATGGACAAGTTAGAAATTGCTTCTAGGGTTGCAAGCTGAGAAGTAACTATCTCATACCCCTTCAGCCACTGCTCCTTTGAGGGTATCCGAAAGCTCCTTGATCAGATCAATCTATAGTCTTGTAAAGTGCGCCATATAATTCACGGACCTTAGAGCAAAGGTCAACAAAACAAACATGCTTCCCAAATCTATTCAAAGTCCTAGACTCCTTGTTAGGAGGATGGATAGTAGGACTTTCCTCGGCAAGTTCCTTTCTGGTGGCTGCTGCTACCACCATGGCGACAATGGGAATTCCCTTAGTCCAATGTGGTTCCTCTTTAGGGGCTGACAATACTTGATCAGGTCTCTTAGGGATTGGCTCTATGGAGTCTGTCATCTTCCACGCCCACTGAGTGATCAATTTAACGAGATCGCCAGTGGGTGGAGAGATCCAAAAAGTAGTAGGGTTGAGCACGAAAAGCCTCCAGAATACAGATTCCTCTGAAGAAGGTTGACAGGAGGACCAGCCACCCTTCTGTTTCAGAATTTCTAGGATGTCCCCGAAGGAATCATCACCTGGGGGTGACCTGGGGGAACCTTCCCTTAATTGAAATCAGTATCTTCAGTGAAAGACTGTTCCAGGAAGTATAAGTGCTTCCTCTTCTACTTTCTTTTCACAGGGACTACCGCAGGAGGATGATCTGAGGAAGTATCCGAAGAGGAGACTACCAAGGTAGGTGTTTACCTGGGGACTTTTGTGCTCTCTGTCCTGGGGATGAAACTGATGGTAGCTTTTGTCGAGAGGTTGCAATGAAATCCTTTGTCTGGAGGCCTTGTCTGTTTTCTTAGTGGCAGTAAGGTTTCAGAACTGGTTTCATCCAGCCAAAAGTATTCCTGCATCTGTATTGTTTGGTTTCTGTCCTGTGTTTTAAATCAGATATACCTGTTGCTCAGGCTTCTGCAGAGAGATTTGACCTACTGCCAGCTGTGATATTGAGAAAAGATGTATTCTCATTTTTTGTCTCCATTTTGAATTAATATCTCTGTAATCTGTACAACTGTACTTATTCTTCTTCTTGTTTGTCCCCAGCCAACACCCCCCATTCTTGTTATGGTGTTAGTGCTGGTGGCTCTGGAATTGCCCGCCCCTCCTGTAAGTTTGTATTTGAACACTCCTCCTGAGTCCATCTCATTTGCTCACTTAACCGAATACAGTGAGATCATATTGTTAGAATAGTGTTCACTCTAAACAATACAGAGAGAAGATTTGAGAAGGCCAACCCACTTAGGTTCTTCCTCCCTCTCTCCTTGCACTTGACCAAAAAAAAAAAAAAATATATATATATATATACATATATATATATATATATATATATATATACATGCATCTGCTTTTACTGTATTTATGTTTCCTCCTACTTTATTTTGCTTTTGCCTCTTCTTAAAAGTACTCAATTTTATTTATTCTGCTGCACTTATTGCTGCTTGGTAGTAGCCTGATTAAATTGTAACTGTTACTCTAAGTCTTTTGGTTTAAGCACTTGGGCTTCACACTGGTTATTTTACATTAAGAAAGTTTGTGGTCTGCACTGTTGTGGTAGGACAGGTAGCTTACATCCTTCTAAGCTGGGAATTGCTGATGGAAAGCTCAGTGTCTGCTATTCTAAAAGTGTATTAGTTTTGGTTTAAGCACTTAGGCTTCAGGCCAGTTATTCTACATTAAAGAGGTTTGTGGTCTGCACTCTTGTGGGAGTAGAGGATGGATTCTGCCCTTCTGAGCTGGGAATTTCTGGTTACAGGCTTATTCTGCCTGCTTATTCAAACTGTTTCTTTCTGAAATTGGTGAGCCTTGTTGCTGTAGCATAGGACCAGATTCAGGCCTGATGAATCTAGCTTTGTTCGTATAACTTGAGCACTGATCCAGGCCATCTTATTTGGAGAAGGTTCCCCTGCACCCAAGTAGTGGGAGTGTGCAGTTAGAACTTGTCTGATTGAAAACTGCTGGAACAGGACTCAGTTTTTGATTTTTTTCTGGTTAATTGGGTAACTTGTTTAAATCAGATTGTTCATTTTCTATAGTTTTATATATATTAAAAAAAATGCACTTTATTCATCTGCTTTTACTGTATTTGTGTTTCTTCCTATTTTATTACTAGGGGCACTGAGTACAATTCAGAACTGAGATATATACCAGTAAGCATCTTTTTATGTACATTTAAAGTGTTTTTTTGATTGTATCTGCTTTATTTTCCAAAATATATATATATATATATATATATATATATATATACTTGTTTCCCGCCTTTCTAAGCTGGTATAGTCCAGTTTTCAGGTTAGTGCTGAATTCAGGACTGTGTTACAAATCTCTGTGTTTGCCCATACCTTACTTGGATAGAAGGAAGTTTCTCTGCTCACCTGTGAGAGAGGGGAGCTTTGAGCAGCCTATCTGTCCCTGGAGGAGTGGTTTCAGCCCAGAAAGTAATAGTTTATTGGTCATTTTGGGCTAATTTCTCTCTCTTTTATTTCCCTGCTATAAAAACCGCATTTGCCCGGTTTTGCACGCCAGGCAGTGCCGGTTAGCTAGGGTATATCTATTCCCAGCTCCACAAAGTCTCTTCAATTTTTCCCTTGGAACTAGACAAACTTTCAACTTAAGCACTCAAGCCATTCATTTCTCAGCTGGCACTTGCTCAAAACTCATAGCAAGCACTTATAAACCCCTAGCACTACAGAAGGACAAGGCTCTCTATTTGACCTTACCAGCCATTCAGTAAAAGAATTTACTACACCTATCCAGGCATGTCCAAAGGGCAGTTTCAGGTGTACTCTCCAGTCCAAATGGTGAATCTGGGCATTTTGAGGCAATGTTACAACTGCCTCATGTACACAGACAACCCTCTCCCCTCCTACCACCAAACACTAATACATGAGAGAGATGCAATTATACAGCCAAACTGGAGGCTAGGCTCTCTCAACCCATGACTGGATCAGACAGTCAAGAGGAGAAGGGAAATACTGGCATCACTCCACCAGTGTCACATAGACCCATTAAACCAGCACCGGCAAAAAACACACGTAATTACATGAAAACATACTCGGAGGCTCTAAATAAAAATCAGCAAAAGCAAAAGAGCCCTCCAAAGCAGACATCCAAGCAACCTCCACCCCCCAACATAAACCATGAAACACATACTTCACAAAACCAGCGTGCCACGCAATCACAGCCCTCAAGGCAAAATAACATACCCAACATACTAGTAATAGGTGACTCTATAGTCAGGCACACTGACGTCCCACTCACTAGGCTGAACAAAGAGAAGGTTACTGTTAGCTGCCTGTCTGGTGCCAGGATCCGCTACATAACACAAGCACTCAGGTCACTCCAGAACAAGTACAAATACAACTCTGTCATTGTCCATGTTGGTATGAATGACCTGATCTGTACCTCCCTGGACTACATGAAGAGAGACATGGAAAAGCTCTCTGATCATGTAGCCCAGGCCGGTATGACCCTGAGCAGCATCCTGCACTCACCAAGAATGATACCATGATACAAAGAAACAATTATCAATTTCAACAATTGGCTAAGTTTCTGGTATCATTCAAAGGGGATCCAGTGTCTGTCTGCCTGGGATGACATGCTCGACAAGCCACGCTGCTTCGCTAGAGATGGCTTGCACCTGTCAACCTTAGGCTTTCGAATACTGGCCAAGGCTCTTGCCACCCCATACTGCCTTTTTTAGGCAAGGCTCAAAAGACAAACCCACCACTGTAAATAGCACAAGTAACAAAAATCTGAGGGTAATACTACTCAATGTCAGAAGTCTAAACCTCAAAATGCACGCACTCGAGGCACTCCTCAGTATGGAGAAAAATCGATATATGTGCAGTAACAGAAACCTGGTTTAAGGTTCCAGAGAGCACCCCAGCACTACCAGGCTACAACTCACACCATACATTTCAGCCACAGAACCCGGACCGAAATACAAAAGGTGGGGGAGTATCCATATTCATCAAGGATATCCACACCTCCAGGTTAGTGGCACAGCACGATGCTTCAGAGATTATCCACGTGCAACTAACAATGGGCAAAACTGAAATTCAAATTGTAGCTTGCTACACATCACCCACCATGTCCCAGGACCCCCATTCCGCATTTATGGAAACACTGAGTAACATAAAGGTCCTACCAAACACCCTAATATTGGGTGATTTCAACTACCCAAACATTAACTGGGAGAACTACTCAAGTACTAACTCTCTTGCCCAACATTTCCTAGAATTTATAAACTCAAATGCCCTGGAACAACTGGTCAACACTCCCACCAGAGGTCACAACATCACCAACATGGGCGACCAGTGTTCCATACCGGAAGTCAACCCCTCGCTGGTTAGATCTGACCACAAACAAATCACTTTGGATATCCACATTCCGCCCCCACCCCCGGACACTGAAATCACCGTGAAAAACTTTTCAAAAGCAAACTTCACGTTTATTAAGACGGAAGTGGAAAGTTTCAAAGCCCCATGCTAAAGGATAACACTGTTCAAGCTGCTAAATCCTTTACTAATGCATTCTACGCGCACCTACAAGAATGCATGGATCGTGCTATCCCAAGCAAAACCAAGACTCACTCCTCCAAGAAAAGGAAACCAGTCTGGTAGACCCCTGCCACAAACAAGCTATACAATAGGAGGAAACTAGTACAGAAAACAGTAAAATCCCAAGAAGGGAAGACATCCCTGATCAGTATCCGCAAGAAACTATGATCCCTCATAAAATCGTCCAAGGCAAGCTTTGAAAGGAAACTTGCCAAGGACTCCAAAGATAACCACAAGGCATTCTTTAGCTATGTCAAGAATCTAAGTGGCAATGCTCAGATCTGCTCGCAGTTGGTGCAGAATGGCACAAAATACACTGAACCAACTGATATTGCCAACATCCTGGCAGACAGGTTCAGTGCAAACTTCACCCCACTCTCACCCCCAAAAGGGCCCATAACCATAAGAGAAGAATGCAGAGTCCCTGAAATCACAGACATTCAGGTTAAAATAGCCCTCTCCAAAGCCAAAAACACATCATCAATGGGACCTACACGAACTCAAAGACTAACTAACCCCTCACCTAAACACATTGTTCAAACTCTGCCTCTCCACAGGCTGTGTACCCACAGAGTGGTGCACAGCAACGGCAATTCCACTTCACAAAGGTGGAGCCACAACAGACCCCAGGGACTATCGCCCTATAAGCCTGACTAGCTTGGTCTGCAAGGCTATGGAGAGCATCATCATGGAACTCATTAATAGAGACATTGGGAACCTCCAAACACTGAATCCTACCCAGTTCGGCTTTAAGGGCAGATCATGCCTCCTAAACCTGGTGGACTTCTTTGAGACAGTTACCAAGGCTATAGATGAGGGAAAGGTGATACACACAGCCTACCTAGACCTCACAAAGGCCTGCAACACCATTCCACATTCTGGTATTATAGACAAGCTCAACAGCCTGAACATAAACCCCTATGTCACAAGATGGGTTGCCAGTTGGCTCACGGACAGAACCCACATGGTGAGAGTTGCGGGAGCTAGGTCTGACCCTAAAACAGTTACAAGTGGCGTTCCCCAGGGCTCAGTCCTAGGACCCCTCCTGTTTGGCATATACTTCTCAGAGGTATAGACAAGCACAGGAGGACTATGGCTGACCAGGTTCGCAGATGACTGCAAACTAGTGTCTATAATTGACTCACCGGCTGACACAGACATCCTCCAAAAGGTCTCACTGAGACAGATACCTGGTGTCAAAATCATGGCCTCAAGCTAAATATCAAAAAGTGCATAGTTATTCCCTTTGGAAATAAAGTACCCACAAACTACCACATAGGTGGTAGTCCCCTAAATACGGAAAATGTAATAAGGGATCTGGGGACCCAATTAGAGAATAATCTCTCCTTTGATAATCACATTGCCAAAGTGGTTAGAAAATCCTTCTATGTGGCCCACCTAATCACAAAAGGGTTTGCATCCAGATCAAAAGAGGTCATTGTGCCCCTCTACTCATCCACTCATCAGACCCATCATAGAGTACAACGCCCCATTTGGGATGTACCTTACAAGACACCTGCAACAGCTGGAAAGACTACAGAAGTACCTCACCAAGAGGATCACTGGCCTCAAACAGATGCCCTATGCAGCTCGACTGAAGAAACTCCGCCTGCTCAAAGGTGATCTCTGCCTGACATACAAGGCCATGTCCAACCCAGAATTGATAGACATGCTTCAACTAAAGAAAACCTTATCCCCTCGAGCCACACGCTCTAGGGATCTAAACTTCACCACAATAAATAGGATGTTGTGGAGGAATAGATTTCTGTCCCAGAGACTTCTCATGCTTTGAAACAAGATTCCAATCTACATTAGGCAGAGATCCTCGCTAGCACTCTTCAATAGAAACATTGACGAGTGGATGGGAAACAGAAAGTTTACCCCGGGGATCACTTCAGTGGCTCTGCTGGACTGAGGCACAGGGAACTAATCTAAGGGGGCGGTGAAAGCCAACACATTCTGGCTAGGCTTATAAATGCCTTCAGGCATATAGCCTAGTACCTACCTACGAACCTATAATGAAATCTGTCCCAAAAGGGATGGCATGGGCTGTGAGTCTCAAATAGACAACACTGTCCATAATCCAGAAGACTGCCCCACCCCCCCCTATAGAGGTGTGGGACCCTGGAACCGAAATAGACTCCTTCGGAACCGGGGTCACACCCCGTATCGAGCAGACACCTCCAGAACAGAAGCCTGGGTCAATTCTGCAAAGGCCGAGGCACCAAGAGACAGACGGTTCCGAAAGAACCAAAAAGGTACCATGCATGTTGGACCCGACCAGACAGTCTCAACCCCGGGGAGGTCTCCGGTGCCGAAAGCTTGGAGCTACTCAAGGCAGTTCTTGGAACCAGAGACAAAGATGCTACCGGAACTGAGACAGTTGGAGCCAGGAGGGTCAGGACCAGGGGCTCCAAAGGCTCTGTAGAGTTGGAGGAGGGTATGGCAGTGTCATAGGATGAACAATTCCGACACAGATTTGGCTCAGAACAGAGGACAATCCTCTCGCTACCAGTAGCTGATCCACCAGTCTCATGATGTCGGTCTCTGAGAGACTCTTAGTAGGTCGAACAGATGCAGTGGAAGGAGATTTAGGGGGTCTCACTTCCAAAAAAGGAGCTGCTTTAAATGGGTCCACAGATGAGGAATAAGATGTTCTTGGGAGCAGAGGCAGCCCCAATTGCCTCGGTACTGATACATCAGTAGGTACCGAAGAGGAAACTGTCGAGTCAACTACGAAGTCAATTTAGTTGTAGTAGCAATAGTCAGTGCAGTCAATGTCTCTGGCGCCGATGAACTCTTCGGTGCCGAGGAAGGTTTGTCTATCTTCCTTGTCAGTTCCGAGGACTTTAGAACAGAGGAAGACCTTTTCTTTGAGGCAGGTGAAGAGGAATTAGATTAAGTACCAGCTTTCTCTTTGGACTCAGAAATAGCCTCATCGAATCCAGTTTTAAGTAGTTCTCTTAAGATTAGTTTGTTTTTCCTTTCTGTTAAAGTACGGGTTGAAAACCCGTGACAAATCGCATAGTTCTCCTGTAAATGTATTTTACCAAGGGAATACACACACAGGGTTATGTCCATCGGAATTGGGCATTTTGCCCTCACATTTCTTACACCTTTTGAATCTGGAGGTGCCCTTAGAGGGTTTAGAAGGAGATGTCTCCTGTTGTTCTGCCATAACAGTTTGAAAGCAGTCACACCAAAGTTGGGAATACTGATAAAGACTATTTTTTATTTATTTTTATTTTTAAATAGAAAGTACAAATAGAAAAAATACCAGCAAAAGATATGAGATGGAGTACAAACAATGGTACTGGACAGTCTACCAATGATAGAGGGAAGACGGAGAGAAACCAGCTACAATAAGACAGAGGAGGAGCGGGTAGAAATACAAGGAATTAAGAAGAGGTATAAAGAGGAAAATTATAAATAGCTTGTCAAAAAAATGTAAATTTATTCACAAAAACTAAGCCAAGGCTTGAGAGACTGAACAAACGCATCTGGTTTGCAAAGCGCCAAACAAGATCTGATGTAATCTCTGCGAGGAGCATTATGGGTAGAGCCTGGCTCGAGAGTTTGGAGAGCGTGAGCTGAAGCAAACATCTGTCACGGTTCCGAGATTCAGAACCGAACCCACTATCAAGGACTGAGTGAAGACTGATATCGGATCAAATTTTTCCTCACAAAAAGAAACTGCAAATAAAACATTCCTCATACATTCACAGTTAGTCAGAACAAACCTTTACATATGAGCCTGACCATTCAAAATTCTGAAAATCAAACTTGCATAAGCATACACTTTCCCCACACTTATCAATAATATTCCTATCCTTACCAGAAAATGTAGGACTAAGTCTTTCAACATCAGAATGATTAAAGCTACAGCTGCTGGATCAGGTTTGCTAACAATGTATAAAAACTTATAAGATTGAGGAACTTTATACATTCTACCTGCTAAGGGCAACTGGCTGATTGTCAGGAAAATTGCAGGCAGTAACACACATATCCTCCCCAAAGCTGATAGAACTGGAGGAATGGGTGCTAGTTCTAGAAATTCCTTCCATAAAAGCTCAATCTTTTTTTCTAAGGGACTGAGAAATCACAGTTTATTCCCACTGAAAAAACTGGCACATTCTAAAAACAGTCTCACAGATCGTGACCCTCATCCAGGAGAGCCCGAAACTGAGCTCTCCTCAGCATCTGAATTAGAAATCTGAGAAGAAATGCTACATCTGTCCCTTTATCCCCCTGACCAGATTCTGAATCTTGAATCTCTTCCATGAAAGGAGGTATCGCTCTTTCTTTTACCAGAGACTGCTTTACAAGAAATCAATTGCCTGAATTAAACCTTTAGCCAGACCCAGAAACCTACTTCTGTTTAAGGAAGTTTGAGGAGGAGTAAATATAAGCTTAGTCTTCTGTTTGTTTTTGATAGGAAAAGTGGAACCAACAGAGTTATTAATGGCAGCAGCAGCTTCCGCAAGGATGGGTACAACATTCTGATAAACAGGGAAGTCTTCCCTGTTCCCTCTCAAAAGAACAACAAGAGTCTCTCTTCCCTTGCCCACTGAGACCACCTCAGCACCCGCCGGTGTTACACCAGAGGATCTAGGATAAAAGATGAGAGTTCTGAGTTAAACTAATGGCCACAGCAGTGTGACCCACCCCTGGCTGAAACAAACGGTTAGCCTGCTGTGATGGCAAAGGCTGTTTTTGCTTAACTTTTTCATTTTGTGGCTGAAAGAACAGACTGTAGGACTGACAGATTGTTCCACATTCAACATAGAAATGGTGCCTCTTTTACAGGGAAAACAAAAAGCAAATGCAGGTTAAAAATGAAAAGTCTTTAAAAGTCACTTTTTTTCTTTTTTTACACAGACAAACATTATCATGGAAATGATCAATAAAGACATAAGGAAACCACCAGACACTGGACCCAACCCAATTTGGTTTTGTCAGTGGTAGGTCATGCCTACTCAACCCAGTGGACTTCATTGTTTTGGTGACCTTCTCAAAGAAGGTAAAACAGTTCAAACTGCCTACCTTGATCTTGTCAAGACATTTGGCACAATACCCTACTCAGACATTAAGAAACTCAATAGGTTAGGTATAAACCCTTATGTCACCCAGGACCCAGGAAATTAGAATTGGGGAGTCCTCCTCTACAAAGAGGCGAGTCACAAGTAGACTCTCGGATCGGCCCTGTGACCTCTCCTCTCTGGCACTAAAGTCAAGGCCAGTGTCTATGAGAATGGTCTCTGACTGACAATTTGCAGATGACTGCAAATTAGGACTGGTTACAGAATCCCCCACTGACACAAACATTCACCAGGAAAGGCTGGCACTGACAACTGATGTCAGAGCCATGGACTAAAACTAAATGCCAATAAATGCGTAATAGTACCCTTTGGGAAGTCATCCACCCCTAGTAACTATCATATTGATAACACAACCTTAAAGTTGACCCAGTAGTCAGGGACATGTGGACAGACAGACCATATTCTACACTTCGACCATCACGTATCTACAGTAATGAGGAAATCATTCTATGCTGTACAACTAATAAACAAAGGTATGGCATCTAGGTCCAAGGAAGTCATTGTTCCGCACTATTCGGCATTCATCAGAATTATCAAGTGTAATGCTCCCTTTGGTATGTCCCTAACAAGGCAAATCCAGCAACTGGAATATCCAGAGAGGTTTCTCACTAAAAGAATACAGGGCATAAGTAACATGTCTTATGCATACCACCTCCAGGCCCTATCCCTACATTCGGTCTCCTACAGGTTGTTGAGGGGAGATCTACGCCTGACAAGCAAGGCATTGTCAGACCCCATCCTGATGGATTTCCTGTATATCCGCAAAACAAACAGCACCAGAATTACCCATTCTAAAGACTTGAACCTTTCCTGTGATATAAACAGGACCCTCTGGACAGACAGTTACGTATCCAAGAGACTACCCCTTCTCTGGAACAAGCTCCCCATCCATGTGAAGCAGGGTTCCTCCCTAAACAAATTTAGGTGCAACTTGGACAATTGGCTGAGAAAAGGAAATTCATCCCTGGCTTGGCAGCAAATGTCTCTAATGGACACAGGCAGCCTGCAAATGGTCAATCTCCCAGGCCCCCTCTTTTAAATGTTTCATCTCCCAAGCCCCTGCTTACATTTATCAAGGTACAAGAACTTGTTACGATTTTGGATGCATGGCTAAGCTTAAAAAGGCCCTTGTTAGCTTGGTTAAAAACTATGGACCTATAGACACAGTAAAAAACATTTTACCAGCCCCTTTTAAGATGAAATTATTAAAAATGAACAAAAATATCAAATGGAAGGTTTTTCCTGCCAGATGATAACTTATCTGCCCAGCAAAGGAATAGCACAAGCCAACAGTCAATCCTTGGAAGCCTCAGAGAAGCACAGTCTTCAACAGCAGTAAAGCTCTTAAGGGCTTGGCACCCAAACATGTATTTCAGTCAGCTGATGTCAAAGTACCAGACAGTCTGGGTGTGTGGTAGGTGCCCTGAAGCTTTGGAAGCTGGCTGACAGCTACATGGGTTATCCTGACTTCAAGGATATAACAAAGACTGTTGCAGCAGTAATCAAGATGATGTGCATCACTGGTCTGATGACATCAGATCCATGAGTGCAAAGCTGCTGTACAGTCACCATATCCCCCCATACAAAGTTGAACCACCCACACTAAGAAACTGCACATATTTCTGCTTGCTCACCTAAATCACAAGAGTCCTAACTTACCAAGCCTTTTTCTCTGGCAGGACAGACTGGCATCAGAGAATGTCTAACCTGGTTCTTATGAAGTGCATCTTGTGCAAAAATACCACAGCTGAACTCTCTCATTTTACTGTGATGCCCCAAAAATTAAATGTAGATGAATGCAAAGCAGGGCTCCTATCAAAAAGTATTGAAAAAAAACCATTAAAAGCCAGTCATGTAAGTGTGAGAAGACCAGCACTCCACATTAGTGTAAGGCTTCCACTAGCCCAGTTAATTCTCTTGGGGTACAACTGTCCAAAGAACAAAACAGTGTGCTGAAAGTACTGATATCCCTAGCAAAACAAGAGGAACCTCCTGTAAAGCCTGCTAATGTTGATGCAACAAACTTTGGGTCTAGCAACACCATTCAGATAGCCTCTAGCACTATGGGCAATCATCATCAGCTAGAACTTGGTGCACCAAATGTGCTCAGTGAAGTTACCAAAATCAAGGATGGGAATGGTACTGTCCATTTTTACGAATTAGGAAAAGGTGAAAATAAAAACCATCAACTTCCTAATGAGGAAGAGGATCTTTGGCTACTTTGCACAGCAGACATTGGGATGTTTCCCAAGAAATCATACGAGAGTGACTTGTTCCCTCATAGAAGCTGCTAAATATGTCGAGTGGGAGGAATGAAGGAGATGGAACAGCTCCAAACCAAGATCTTCTGCAACTACATATACAACGCACTCCTATCTTAAGACAGCTACTAAGCTGAAGCAAACTTCAAGAAATGACTTACCACAGGAAGATCTGACCAGGAGTCAGGTTTGTTGCAGACCTCCACCCCTTCCTCTGAAAACTACTTTGAAGAAAACTTAGCAGGATGAAATAAGGGCTACTGCTAAAGAGTCCAACACTTAGCTTTCTCCTCTATCTAAAATGCCGCCTCTTCTTAGCAAGTTAGGCTGACATACATGAGAATAAGAAACTGGGTAGGGTTGTGGCTAGAACATGCATGTTTAGTTGTTCTGATTTCATGAAAAGCTTCCTCACTTGATCTTACTAAAGAATGGAGTGACTAGATTGGCCAGCCTCATTATGCACAGGGCACGTTCAGCAATACAATCTGGTACAGGCATGCCACACATCAGCAATCACAGGTGTAAGTTGGCAATATGAAACTCGACTGGTGCCCGTACTACATATTTTCCAATTGCATTATGGGATGAAAAGATATAAAGGGACTCAAGACTGCAGAACTAAGTTTGTAGGATGGAATCTGACAAGTGCCTTGAAGACCCAATAGTTGGAGCAGATTGCAGAAATGAACAGAATCCTACCTTCAGTTATGCAAATAATGCCTAGTTACAATCACAAACATGGCCATCTGTGTATCATGTTTCTGCTACTGATACAATGTCAATACCCTACAAGTTATTCCATGAAAGCTATGAGTTAAGGCAGTTTTTGCCTCGACTGCAAGCATCAGTATTCATGTTCCACTTCTGTGCTGACTGCTCATCTGCAGCAAAAGGCACTTTAACCAAGTTCTCAACAGCAGATTCCTCTAAGCAGTGCTCAAAATCTGCATTCACATGAACTGCAGATGTTGCTTAGTGCTTCAATTAGCTTGGCCATGCTGGGTAACCATCGACAAGTTCTCAGTGTCATCAACAAAGCATTCGGATACAAAACATCAGATTCACACTAATAAAAGCTACTACGACAACAGTAGGAAACAGTGTAAAAAATAAAGCAGAAAACGCAAAGGTTGACTTTCACCCAAAACATAGCATTATTTTAGCAAGTTTCCTGTATTCTTTAAATATACACTCTGATACTCCTGAGGGTAAGAGGAAAACTCCTTACACTAACATTTCTGTGATCTCAAGTTAGTAGTGCCAATATATACTAAAATGGGTTCAGTTGTTTTGATGTCTACAGTTCCCCATTCCAAATAATGCTGCATTAAAGATCACATGCAAATGTTTTTGTTTACTATTTTTTTTGTTATAATTATGTCCTCATCTTGTAAAGTGTCTTTTTTTATTCTGAAATGTGTAGTTTTTACTTTAGGTATTTCAGTTGACCTGTATATGTTTCTGTTTACTGTATGCTGCGCAACTGTTCAGTTACTTCCTGATTCCATGTCATCCAGCCCCAACTTCCAATGATGTACTGCAGTGGAGAAGGCTTGCAGTGGGATAGCATGCATACCTCCCACCTGACTAGATTTTTGCCAAAAGGAATTCTAGTCTGTTCCTCTTAAAAAATAGTGGTTTTCTGGCATATCACTGGGATGATCTGAGGAATGAAATTAGTAAATAATATTTGTACATTTGAGTTTCAGACTTCATATTCTTTAGAAAAATCCATTTTAATACATACCCTGTTATTCTAGCAACTTTATAAGCTTATAAGAACAATACTTAAAATCTATTTTTGGGCATCTGTACTCCTATTTTGGCAGGCTTTGTCCAGATTTCTTGGGCTAAGAGGTTGACAAGTATGTTGACATGTACTCCATAACCTGCCACAGATTTTAATACAAAGTAACCAGAATGCAGCACAATCAGTTACTCGCTCAATCAATCAATCAATAAACAAACACTGTTACATTCAAGTTAAAGTAAAACTGAACAGGACAAGATCCTTAGTAAGGCTTATAATGGTTGGCATACAGTGCAATAAAACATAGGGAGAAAAAGTACAGTTGTATACACTTACCATAAATGTAGATGTTAGAGTGTATTCATTGTTGCAGTCATCACACTTGGGTTATCTGCCTGAAGGTAACCCTCAGTTGGCTTGAATACCAGAGTCTTGGGATTTCTGCGTCAGATGATGTCATCTCTTCCATGACATCAGGATGTCAGGGGTATAAAACATGCAGCCGATTCCATTACATCAGTTTTTCTTGCCCCAGATGTCAGGAGCCCCCAAAATAGGAAGCAATTACATGGTGTGGAACCCCTAAAGTAAAAAGTAAATACCGGTGCCATAAGATATGGCCAAAAAGAGGATAGGTAGAAAGTACAGAAAAGTCAGGGGGCTGGAGGGAGGGTAAACAGGACTGCGACAGTGAATACACTGGAACATCTACATTTATGGTAAGTGTACACAACTGAACTATGTTCTTCGTGTTTCACTGTTGCAGTCATCACACTTGGGTGATTCCCAAAGCTGAGGAAGGGTGGAGGCAGTCAAGAAGCATTAGGGCTGGCTAGCAGGCCTTGTAAGACTGCTGTAGCAAATCCAGCTCTGGATTTAGAAAAGATAGGAAAGTGGTAATGCTTGGTGAAGGCGTGTACAGAATTCCAGGTTGCAGCTTCCAGGATGTTGCTGGTAGGGACTCTCCTGAGAAATGCTGTAGAGGTTGAGGTAGCCCTAGTGGAATGAGTTCTGATCCCCTGTGGGATAGGTTTTTCCATGGTGTTTGTAGCAGAAATGGATGCAGTGTGCTATCCATTTGGAAATGGTTTGCTTTGAAATGGCCTTGCCCTCTGCCCCTGTAGCAAAGCTGACTAGAAGCTGGTCAGATTTTCTGAAAGGTTTAGTCCTGTCAAGGTAGAACCTGAGCTGTCTTGTGCATGTCCAAGGAGTGCAGGATCCTTTCCCCTTTATTCTGAGGATTAGGGAAAAAGGTTGGTAAATGGATGGATTGGTTTAAAGCCACACAGTATGCCACCTTGGGCATAAATGATGGGTAAGTCCTGAGGGAAACCCTGCCAGTATGGAAAATAATGAAGGGTTCCACAGCCATTAATACCTGTAACTCAGACACTCTTCTTGCTGAAGTGATGGATGGAAGTAAGGCTGTTTTCCAAGAGAGGAATTTCAACTCTGCTGCAGCAGCAGGCTCGAAAGGGGGAAACGAGAGCTTCTCTAGTACAAAGTTAAGGTCCCAGGCAAGGGTGGGAGCTCTCCTTTGGGGGGGGGGGGGGCTTTAAATTGTTAGCTCCTCTCAGGAACTGTTTGATGAGAGGGTGAGAAAAGAGAGATGGCTCATTATTGTAATGAGCTAAGATGGCAGAGGCATAAATCTTAATTGATGAGAAGGATAGACCTCCGTGGAGCAGCTCTGTTAGGTAGTCCAGATTTGAAGTAAGGTGGGCACGGCTGTGCCCTTTCCTTGAGACAGGCTCCAAGAACAATAACATTTCCACTTTTCTGAATAGGATTTCCTAGTACTAGCCCTTCTGGCCTCCAGAATGACATCCAGCATCTGTTTGCCAAGGGTTGTTGGTGGTGTATTCAGGGGATAGGGATAAGCCAGGCTGCAAGGTTCAATGTTTGCAGCTGTGGATGCAAAATCTGTCCCTCCTGCTGGGACAGCAGGGAGGGGGTCTGATGTTGGTGCCAGGGTGGCACTGCTGTCAGACTGCATAGGAGTGGGTACCAATGCTGCCATGGCCAGTCTGGGGCAATAAGGTTTGTCACTGGTCTGTCCTGTTTGATATTGAGTAGTACTTTAGAGAGGAGGGGCAGAGGGGGAAATGCATAAATTGAGAGGTTCTCCCATGAAAAGTATTGGGCATCCACTTCCACGCTTTGCTGTAAGGATTTCTGGTGCAAAATTTGTGCAATTGATTGTTTTAGGGGGGAGGCAAAGAGGACCACCTCTGGTGTCCCCCATCTGTGGATTAAAAGTTTGAATGAGTTTGTTTCCAGTTTCCACTTGTGTGGGTCCAGTAGATTTCTGCTTAAGTCATCTGACAGTGAATTTTGTTTGCCTGGCAGGAATTGAGCTTGCAGGTGCACTTGGTTGCTCAAGGCTGTGTTCCCCAGGGCCATGGCTAACCTGCAGAGTGGGTAGGAATGAGTTCCCCCATGCTTGCTTATGTACCACATAACTATGGTGTTGTCTGTCTTTATCAGGAGTTGTCCTGGAAGGATAAGGTGTTTGAAGGCTGTCAGAGCATTCTGTACAGCTAACATTTCTTTTTGACTGATATGCAGGGGAATTTGTCCTGGTCTCCATTTGCCTTGAATGCATTTACCTGCCATGTGAGACCCCCATGCGTAGTCTGATGCATCTGTTGTCAGGGTTTGGGCAGCAAGGGGTTGAGTGAAAGAAGTCCCTTGTTGTGGTTGCATGCCTCTGCCCACCAAAGGAACTCTCCCCTTAGACAAGGAATGATAGGAATCAGTGTTTCCAGGTCCTAAGAATGTTGACACCAGAGACTTTGCATATGAGGAAACTTCAATGGTACTTGAAGTCTTGCATATGGAATTTGTAGAATGCATGAGGCCATGAACCCTAGGGCTTGCAGTATTTTTCTTGCAGATAGCTGGGTTTTGGTGGCCATTTGTTTGGAGTAGTTTGCCAAATAAACCTGTTTTTCTGGAGTGCAGAATGCCATCTGGGAAGTTGTGTTTATGCTTGCTGCGCCCAGGAATACAATCTTTTGGCTGGGCACCAGTTGTGATTTCTTTTCGTTGATGGTGTACCCCAGAGAAGTTAGGAGTATCTTTACAAATGCCAGGTGCTGAAGTAGCAATTCCTGACTGTCCACCTGAATCGGGCAGTTGTCCAAGTATGGGAAAATTTTTATATTTTTCTGCCTGCAGTATGTAATGGCTGGAGCCAGGCACTTTATGAATACCCTGGGCACAGTAGATAAGCCAAAGGGAAGTGCAGAGAACTGATGGTGCACAGAGCCTGCCCTGAAACGTAGATATTTACTGCAAGATTCCCTTATGGGGATGTGCAGATAAGCAAGTCTAGGATGACTAGCCTGGTGTTCTTGGGCTAGCATAGGAAGAAGCTGTTGCAGTGAAAGCATTTTGAATTTTGGGACCACCAGGAAGGTGTTGAGAATTGACAGATCCAGGATAGGGCACCAAGAGTTCTCTTTTCTGGGCACCAGGAACAGTCTGGAGTAGAAACCCTGTCCCTTTGCTCTACTGGAACAGGTTGAATAGCCCTGATACTGAGAGGAGAAAGTATTTACTTCAGAGCCCCTGCCCACTGGTTTGGAGGAAGGTCTGGTAACCCACTTGGGGGTGGGGGTGGCAGTGAGTGGAAGTAAAATCTGTATCCCTGGGATACAATGTTTAGGACCCATCAGTCCTAGGTGATGGCCATCCAGTTTTTTGCATGCAGGGCGAGTTTTCCTCCTAAGAGTGCAAGTACTTGAGCATGGCTAGGAAGGATGATAAACAAGTCATTGTGAAATTTTTCCATAAGGGGGTGGCTTACCACTTCCTGTTTTTGAGGTGGGAGCACTCCATTGTTTAGACCTCTGCATACCATGAGTGTGTAGTCTTGGTGGTCTTTTGCCCCCTGGGTTTGGACTGAGAAGGTCTGAGGTGGGGACTGGAAAAGACCAGTTTTTAGAAGGCCAATGCCTACTGAATCTAGGTGGCTGCACCTGTAAGAAATCTTTAACAGTTTGCATAGATTTAGCTTTTTCCTCCATCTTTTTAAGAACAACTTCTGCTTTTGCACCAAACAAAGTTACTGATTTAATGGAGCATCTAGTAATTTTGCTTTGACATGGTCTGGCAAGATTTGTTCTTTCAGCCAAGCATGCCTTCTCAGTACAGACCCAGTGACAGCAGCCCTGCAAAATGCTTCTAAGGCATCAAACCCACACTGCAACATATTGGTTTGCAGAATGCATTCATTCTTGTAAGTCTTTATTTTCTGTGCAATCTGAAAGCAACATTTTTTATTTAATTAGTCCCATAATATGCTGCTGGTACTTCAACATCTGAAACTGGCAATTCAAAGCACCGATGGCAAGAGTTGCAGAGGTATATACCTTCTTACCCCCATCTGTCTAAAGCTCTAGAATCCCTGTCCGAAGCAGTAGGGTTTTTGGCTATAGTAGCCTTAATACCTTTAGGTCCCTGGGAAATGGTCTCTGGATCCGCATTCTTAAACAGAAATTTGTGAGAGTTATGTACTCTGTAGTACCTGTGAGGCTTTCTAGGAGCTGGTGGTAAAGCATCAGGAATAAGACTGGATTCCATGAAGACATCATCTACAATATCCAAGACGGGGTACAGCTAGAGGCCTCTGCTGAGGCAAGTCTAAAAATTCTCAGAGTCTCTTTTTGGATTTTGGGTAGTCCTGACATTCCCAGCGGAAATGCTCTCTTAAGGTATGCAAGGTTTCCCCAAAAGAAAAATCCTCTGGAGGGGAGGCAGAGGGAATGGAATCCTCTGCATCTGAATCCTCATAGGTAGATAAGGGTAAGACCTGGTAATCAGAGGGATCAGAGTCATCTGACTATCTGTAGAATCAGAAGGAAAATCAATTCTTTGTCGTTTAGAGGAGGAAGGCTGGCTTCCCCTAATTAAGGTTATAAGGTCTTCAGTCATTCTAAGCATTTGTTTCTGTAGCATGGGAGCTTGATCATGCACTTTGGTAGTCAGTTTTCTAGGCGCAGTGCGAACTCTGGGCATGAGAAAAATGTAGCTGTCAGTTTAATATGAACATCGGAAGGTCGAAATACACCCTCAGAAGCCGGTAGCCAGTGCCTGCACAGCGGCTCTGGACCCATCCAAGGTAGAGACAGCCGCAGGTTCCATAGTCGAAGAAGCATCTCGCGGCATACTGGACTCCAAATGGGTCTCAGCAGAGGCCTGCAAATCTGTAGAAGAGGGTATCAGGGACTGCGAAAGCACCTCACTGAGTACCGGCTGACTGGCGACTAGTTTAATGGAAGCATCGTCGGCAGTTTTAGACCTATGCAGAGAATGAGAGTGAAAGAATTTAGTGATAAAGATAGCCCAACGAGAGATAGTTCGGGCATTAAACAAGGCACAAAATCGACAGTGAGGAACGTCGTGGTCTGGGCCTAAACAGGTAACGCAGTAAGAATGAAAATCTCTGTGAGGTATTTGCTTTCCACAGGCAAGACAATTGTTAACTTTTTCTGACATTGGTTAGAGCAAGAAAAAAGGATCCCCAACGGAGTACTTAGCTTTAGAAGACTTCAGGTTTCAAACGCGAACAATGAAAATTTCAGTTAGCGGCCGACCGGCACTTGCGAACCGTTTCTGCTTCGGGCGCCTGCGCGGCAAGAAAAGCTGATGTAATGGTGTCGGCTGCATGTTTTGTACCCCCTAACGTCCTGACGTTATGGAAGAGACGACAGCATCAGACGCAGAAATGGTGAGTGTATTGCAGAAATCCCAAGACTCTGGTATAAGGGCTGACTGAGGGCTACCTGCAGGCAGATAACCCAAGTGTGATGACTGCAACAGTGAAACATGAACATCTTCAGATGTGTGAAATCATCTTGATGACAGCCCTACTGTAGTGTGTTTATATATTATACTGCAAGAAATTAGTGCTGAAAAGAAAACATTTGAAATAATTTGCGCATTTGTGAAGATGAAGGTGCAGGACAGATATCATTCCATAGTAGATCACTACAAGGTGACATCTGAGTTATTACACTGTATGACAATTACAGTAAACTTCACTAACAATTTACTTGTAGTGCATGGAGTGCCACAATTACACTCAGAAATATGGAAAAATATAACCTTGTTAAATGTTTCTTTAGTGCATGACTCAAACTTAGTTCTTAAAGGTGTTTAAAAAAAAAACATTTTAATGGCACATAAGTGGTGTTAAGATAAGTTTATCTTTTTCATGATTTCAGAATATAATCCTAGTATTCCATGCACTACAAATAAATTCCAAGTAAGGTTTGTTGCAAGGAAGGTGGGGTGTAGTGTACTAAACCTGGAGACAAAAGAACTAAATTTTAGGAGGGACTTCTTGGTGTATTTTGAGGCAAATTCAGCAAGAGAGGACAAGAGATTCCTGTTGTCACTACTGAGTGCAGCTCACTGAGGGTGGAAAGGATCCAGTATTTTTTTAATGGTGATGAGGAGGACATTAATGACTTCCCAATGTTTGAGGAACTGGTAGAATAAAGTATTTTCGTATCAGTAATATGGCCAGTAAGGTGCTTTATTTATTTCTAGAATAATTTAGGGTAAGCTGTGAATGTCTGCAATTTTGCCTTATACAAGAGAGTTACAGTGTTGCTAGTGGCAATTTTAGAGGATTTCATACTGTAGGAAGTTGACCATTATTGGAGCTTAAATTTAAATGCTGTCCATGCAGTACTCCTTTGTGTAATTTATTATCTAATACTGTCATTAAGCCAAGGGTATTTCTGACCCCTTAGGTGTCTACCCATAAGGGGCAACTGATAGTCTTGTATTTAAGACAGCATTTTACAGTGTACTGTCACACTTTCCTTAGCAAATGTAAATAGCCAACCCTTAGTAATGGGAATACTCTCCTTACCATATCAACATTGCCATTGTTTGTGGCAAATAGTGTATTATTTTCACAACTATTTTTAATTCATAAGCACCGCCCCTGAAAATATTCTTGAAACTGACAACACCTAACATGACATCATGGAAGTGTGTACCTACAATCCCTTACTACCTAAATCACTGTATAAAGCTACCATTTTTTTCCAAGATAGATGCTACAATAACAAGTCTTTTATCCTAGAAAAATAATTTGCCAGCAATTTTTCACAGGTGGAACACTCGTCCTTGAAAATTTTACATGTGATGCTCTGGTAGTGAAAACATAATGCAAATAAAGTGGCTGTTCCTCTATCGTATGGTGGTTTTGACTGCACAGAATGCTTTGCACATTTATATAAATTACTGCCAATACCTAACTTGACGTCATTTGTGGTGGATGTGGTTATCGGGAAATAGTGGATCAACAGAAAAACAAACATCAAAAAAGTCTATCTACTTTGTTTTCAAACCACTTGCTGGTTTAAAATCAGGAGAATATCCAAAAATAAAACTGACTATAAGATACAGATGTATGAGAAGTGTAACAATATACTTTCCAAATGTAAGGCACGACAGTGATTGGATTGGTTAGGGAGTATAATGAGAAACCATGAATGTTTGCTAGTTGGTGTATAACATGGAGTTTATTTATTATGTGGTTAAGTTCTTCTCTATAATTATGGGAGCGCAATTTTTAGTTTTAAAGGACCAATAAGGTACGACTGGGCAGGGATCACAAAAAGTGCAACATTACATCCATTGAGTGTGTGTCTATACTTTAAATGCCCAAAGGATATGAACAACAAAAGGCCTATCAGTTTGACCTCTATACTGGGTACATTTTTGAGTGAGCAATTTGTAGTCTCCTCCAGGAGGAAAATTTACAAAGATATCAACATGGTTTCCTTATGGGGAGATATTTGACTAATCTTTACTTATTTATTTATTGACATCTGATTACTGAGAAAGTCCATGTACGTAGAAGCCTATTTTCAGCAGAGGCTCAGAGAGAAAAATCTCCGAGAGAGATATCAAGTTTTATGATATTTGTTGTTCAATGGATTTGAGCCTTGTAAGGGATTATGTTCACTTGGATCTGGAGAAGGCCTCTGATTTGGTCCTCCATAACAGAATATTAGATGGCATGTTAAAATGTAATATGAACATCTGCACTGTAAACTGTCTAGCCAATTGGCTATCAGGAAAGAAATTTAGAGTGAGAATAGGGCATTATTTTTATAAAGCAGGAAATGTTGATGTGGGCGTCCAGTATTGTTTAGGCTACATGCGATAGCACAAAGTAAATTTGCTGATGCAAAATTATCTACACATTTTATTCAGGTGGGTCACCAGAAATGAGGTGCAATTTCATGCCAGAAAATCCAATGCGATACATTTTTGGTTCCAGAAATAATTACCCTTATATGTTCATAGGTATTTACTAGGCTAATGACCACAAGGGCCTTTTTAAGCCTAGCCTTGCATCCCAAATCTCTGACACGTTCCTGTACCCTTGACAAGTGTAAGTAGGGGCTTGGGAGGTGATACATTTACAAGCAGGGGCCTGGGAGATGAACCATTTATAAGCTGCCTGTGTCCACAGAGACACAGGTGCCAAACCAGGGATGAATTTCCTGTTTCCCAGCCAACTGTCCAAGTTGCACTTGAATTGGATTAGGGAAGAACTCTGCTTCAAATGGATGGGGACCCTGTTCCAGAGAAGGGGTAGACTCTGGGATAAATACCTGTCTCTCCA
Organism: Protopterus annectens; assembly: GCF_019279795.1. Lineage (NCBI taxonomy): Eukaryota > Metazoa > Chordata > Ceratodontiformes > Protopteridae > Protopterus > Protopterus annectens. The sequence continues at coordinate 1,317,451,540 of NC_056726.1, read as the reverse complement.
GCAGGTCTTATTTATATCATAGGCAAAGTTTTAAGTCTTTAGAACTGGTAATTCTGGTGCTGTTTGTTTTGCAGATATGCAGGAGGTCCATCACAGTGGGGTTTGACAATGTCTTGTATGCCAGGCATAGATCTCCCCCTCAAGAGCCTGTAGGAGACGGAATAAAGGGAAAGGGCACTGAGATGGACCACATAAGACATGTTACACGGTTTATTCTCTTAGTGAGGAATGTACTCAATAACCGGTCTGATGAATGCCAAATACAATGGAACAATGACTTTCAATAATGCAATGTTGGCCTCAGTAAGTTCTGACGGAGATTTAGGCTACATGGTGGATGACACACTGGACTTCGATAATATCAAGAGTGCAGTGAGAAACTGTTATGAACTTTTAATAGACATCTTGAAGAGAGTCAGTAGTAGAGAAAAAAAAGTCTTGATTCCACTTTTACCTCCATCATATGGCCTACTAAAGAATACTGCTGGTCTTTCAATTGTTATAATGCTTGACATATAAATAGACTTGACAGAATTCAGCAGATGATGACTAAGCAAATGAGAATGAAAAAAACTGGGTTATAAAGAGAGATTCAGGCTTTTCCCTGTACTTAATTGTTATAAGCTTTTAAAAGGTGACTTGATTCTTGTGTATAAATCACTAAGAAATGAAGCATTAGGAGCATCTTTGTGCTCCATTTGTGGGGCATAATATCAATATCAGGAATACCCATCTATATAAGAGACTACCAGATGTTAAAACATAAGTTAAGGGCAGGTATTTTCATCATAGAGCAGGAACATTCTCCCTAAATATCTAAGGGAAGTTGGTAGTATAGAACCTTTCAAGTTCTTGATAAATAAATGTTATACAAATGTTTTTACTCCTTGTCTATCTGTTGGCAAACTCTTAAATGGCTCTTAGAAGTCCTGAGTTTGAATTTCTTCTACACTGAACATTGAAAAGTCTAGCATTGAGTGGTTTTCCAATGTTGTAGTTAGGCCTAAAAGGTTCCTGTTCTAGCTGTTCCAGACTATTAAAGTGTAGAATCTTAAGTTGTGATTTATCAAGGCCAATAGCATTAAGCTTGAAATCTTTTAAGACAATACACTACTACCGAATTCCTGAAGGAACATGCTAAGTAAACAGTCCTGCATTATTGTAGCAGAGGGAAAAAAATATAGCACTCTAATTTCTCCAAATCTTTTGGGTTTCTAATACCATGACAGGAATGTCCTTAAAGTACGAATAAAGTTCATGAAATTACTATTATTTCAGTCTTTGATGCCAGCCAAAAATGCTCTTCTCAGCACCCGGAATGTGCCCAGTAATGACTCCTGCTGCAATTCATATGGGGTTACATGGATCGGTGACTTATCTAAATATGACTGTAGATTATTTTTTGTAAGACCCGTTGCTCCTACTACTATTGTAACTGTCTGGGTATCTTTCTTCCACATTGCTCTCGTTTCTGTCTGCAGATCCTAACATTTCATGACATCTCTCTCTCTCTGTATGCAACACATTGCAGTCATTGGGTGTGGCAATTTCATTAATCAATGCTACTTTTGTCTTCTTTTCATGGACCACTACATCTGGTTTTCTACCACTTATCTTTTGAACCGTTGGTAATGGGTGATCCCATGCGATATAAACTTTATTTTCTACGATGATTTGGGGCTCATGTTTCCAGTGTTTTTCAGACACTTCACTACCATAATGTTTGCACAATCCCCAGTGCAACAGTCTTGCCACATTATTATGCCTTTCAGTATACAGTCCTTCTGCCATTACTGTCACAACCAGCAACAAGGTGTGCGACTATTTCCAATTTGGTTTTACGAAACCTACATTTGTCTGTTTCTTCCACATGTTCAATGGACTTAGTGGGCTACGTATACACTGGTTTACAATCTTGGGCCGTCAATATTAACCTTTCTACTCTTGGTTTGAATTCACCTCTCCTTAACCATTCCTGCGTTTGTTCCTGATCAATATGAGGTTCTTCCAGAAGTTTTCTATACTTGCAATTATATTTATGCATGTTATACATTTCTTGCCTTCTCATCTCATCCTTCACCTTCTATTATTTCTTTTGTTTGTCTCATTCAGTTGCTGCCTGATTTTTATCTACTTCTGGTTTGATTTCCATTGCTGCTTGACGTCAATATGCTTCTGCTAGATTAAGCAGAGAAGTCATCTTAGATTTATTTCTCATGTTTCAAAACTTACAGTACGTTTGGGTCTTGTGAGGTCAGCAGATGTGTGGAGTCCCACAACTGCAGATCTATACATGTAATCAATTTCAAGGAGGCCCATCCCTCCTTCAAAACGGGGAATATATAATCTTGGTATGCACTGATTTATAAATCATCTGGTGAGCATGAAGCATCCTTCTTTTTTCCCATCTAATCTAACAAGTTTTGGGGTCAATCACTCCAAAATTTCAAGTTAGGACAGGAAGAGCAAATTGGTTTATAGCTTGATTTTGTTCCTAGATGTCAACACCGTTTTCAGGATTAATTCAAGTCTTTTAAAATATTCCTTACTAAGTTTTATTTGCATTTGTTCATGTTTTATTGTCGATACTTCATCAATTCCCAAATATTTATACACACTCTCTTGTTCAGGTTCTTTTATATCACATTCTTGTCCCTAACTGATGTTTTCATGGTGCTGCAGTTTTCCTGCTTTAAAGGTTGCTTTTGCATATTTATCAAGACCAAATGACATTCTTATATCATTTGAAAAAGTTTTGACAACCTGCAGTTGTGCTTTCAGTTCCTCATCTGATGAGCTATACAGTTTTAAATCATCAACAAAGAGAAGATGAGAAGTCTTTACACTTCATTGTTTTCTAGGAGCCAAATTATAGCCATGGCCTAAGCTGTTAAGTAAACAGCTTAATGGGTTAAGGGCAAGGTAGAAAAACAAAGGTGACAGAGTCCCCCCTGGAATATCCCCTTTTGAATTTTTATCCTATAATTTGTCCTCTATCATGGCTTAATTGCAAAGTGGTCTGCCACTACTTCATGGTAATTACAATGTAGTCAATCAGTGTAGGGTGTGTATCTTATACATTTTAAGCACTCTTTTATCCAGGAATGTGGGATACTATCACATGCTTCTTTGTAGTCAATCCAGGCCATACTTGGATTCATCTCCTTTTTACAGTTCTCTGCTATGACGAACAACAAATGACACTCTGTTCCATATGATTTTCTTTTATTGCCCTTTTGTTCTACTGCTATAACTGAGTTTTCTTCTAAATGACTATAAACTGTCAGCATCAATTCTAGTGTATAGTTTATACGTCGGAAGGCAAGTTATTGGTCTATACTTTTTAAGGTGGCATGCAGGTTCACCTTTGTGGAGGTCTGTATGGCCTACTAGGATAATATAATACAGTTTGAGAATCTATCTAGAGTATTTCCTGACTTGCGTTCTATCACTTGCACACTGTTCAATAAGGAGCACTGTGCCTCCTCCAATTCTTGGGCCAGGCCTATTGTCTGTTGGAATATAGTATCGGGGTGTGGATGTAGTGTGAAGGGCAGAGGTCATCTGTAGTCAATGTTTCTAAGATGGCAATAATACAAGGGTCTTCTTGAATAAGCCATCCTTCTAATAATGTCCATTTGTTATTAATGCTGTATTTATTGATTCAGGCTACTTTGGGGTACCTGTTAGCAAGAAGAAATGTAGAGGACAAAGGAATGGCATTTGAATGTAAATGGCTTTGATTTAAACTAATATGCCACAAGGGGAATAGTTTGTGAAACACACAATGCAGTCTATTAAGTAGGGCTTTAATCTTGTCTAAAGGGGTGGAAATGTTTTGTAATATGTAAGTTTGCAAGATTACTCACCACCTTTCCACAGCAGAAAAATATATCACTCCCATGGTATCAGCCGAACCTGAGCACCCAATAATTACCACCTCGCTACTTGAGTGCTTATTTACAAAACTGTCTTTGCACAAAAATGTCTTTTGAAGTACATATACTATTAATTTTGTATAAAACATTCATTTTAATGCATGAGAGTGTGTTACCTCCAAAACTGTGCATTTTTTATAAAACATTTACTTTAATGTCAATGCAATTAATTCATTGTTGAACTCTTGATGTCTTGGTTATAACCTTATAAATACTTTTGCTCTAATAGACATTTTGCACATTGTTAGACTAACTTTGCATATGTAACCATGGAGCTTTTCTTCATGAGCCTCCACTAAAAAGGGGTTTTAGTTCCCAGTCGGACTTTCCTGGTAAGCAAATATAAACAAAGTGCTGAACTTTAGACAGTATAATAATTCAGCATGCTTGAAGTGGAGTTAAGCTGCTGCTGTTTGGAAAAGGTTGTGTGAGGAGGTATACAGGCAGACACACTCTGTGGAGGAGAGAGCTGAAGTAAGAATAGTAAGCATCTGAAAAGAAGAGCAAGTATTTAGTGGATGATGAAACAGAGGATAACTGAGTAGCTAATTTGATGGAGCGAGACTGGAGGATAATAAAATAGACAGTAAAGAGGCCGACAGGGTAATTAGTTTGTCTATCATCTAGAGTGAGGGAATCTTAATAAAAGAAAACGTTGTTGTTCCTTCGGCTTTTCCCGGTTAGGGGTCGCCACAGCGGAACTCCGGTCCGCTAATGATTGACAGTAGATTTTCACGGTGCTGAGGTGCCAGCTCAACGCCCAACCTTCAACGAAGGCACGCCCATTCATGCATGTCTTTCGAACGCCACTCAACCGCGGGGAGGACATGCAGACTCCACATAGAAGGCACTCCAGCCGAGAATCGAACGGGAGAACTTCTTGCTGTGAGGCGACAACGCTACGGCTGCACCACCGCGGCTATATACTGAAGTAAAAATCAACAGTGTAGCAGAGGCTATATTATATGAGACAGATCAGCTTAAACATCATGAGCCATGAATAAGTCATAACTGGTAAACCCATACTGGCATTGCAACTGTAAGCTTATCAATGCTATTAAAAATTAATAATGTCACCAAAACAAGTGTAGCGGATTTCCAACTACTTCCTTCATAAAATCCTTCTATTCAGGTGAAGTTTTGTGCATACTGGTTCTGAACATGTCATCACGCTTAGCATTTGATGATTTAAGATTGTGGTGCAGTTAAGTACTTCTGTTGATAAAATGCAAACAAAATAAGTGAACTGAAACACAGCCAGGATTATTGCATAAAATATTTAATAATACAGTGAGCTCTTTCAAGGGTTCAGTCACCTGCTTTTTCAGACTTCTTCAGACAACAGGAACGGTGAAAATTAGTAATTAGGCTAAGGGGAACAAGAGTAGTATGAACAGGGTTCCCTAATAAACCTAGTACTTGGACTGAAGCTTCTTTGTATAAATCATTCTAGGCCTCCATTAGCAAGATATAGATACAGTAAAACTACTCAAGGGGATTAAGGGGCATGACAAAGTGGATAATTACAAAAGTACAGTAGTAATTATTTCTCTCTCTGTTTACCAGGAATTTCCAACTGGGGTTTATCCCACTTTCTGTGGAGGCCCAGGAAGAAAGGCTCTACATATTAGGCAAGTATGTTTAAAGACAAAAAAATACATTTTGTAAACTACATTAAGTTACATGAAAGCACAATTATATGAGCACATCTATAACATCATATTACATACAGTAGCCTGTGAATTTAAGGAAATACATTACTTTTGCCTTCATGAAGTAGTTGTTACACAGAGATTACACTGACAGACAGTGGATGTACTATGTAATGTGCTTATCAGTTGGAATTACAGAAAAAGGTAGCAAAAGCAGCCAGGGATTTAGCAGATAGTAGAACTTAAGAGGACAAGTAGTTATATGAAACATAAGGTAGATTGAGTTAGACAGCTTGTACAGGCCTGTATTAAAGAAAATGTGGTAATGGTAAGTTACCTGTGAAACAGGTTTTGCAGGAGAAAAAATAGGTAGATGGTGGAGTGGCAGTATACTGAATACTGTAAATAACAGTTGTGGGACAACATACAGTGAGATTTCTTAGTGATACAAGATAAAGAGTTACATGAGTTAAGATTAGGGTAGAGAAAGGTTAAGTAAAGGGAATGTAACTTTGAAGGAGTTTAGGTTGAGCACTGGGGAAGGGGGATGGGTAGCCTATGGTAGTTCACTGGGGAAGGGGGGGTGGGTAGCCTACGGTAGTTCACAAGTACAACCGAATATTTAGCAGGTGTTTCTTGCTACCTGGCTAGTACAGTGAGTCTCTTGCAATGGTTGGTTGCTTTTTTGATGAATAGTAACACTTTGCTCTTGAACTGTAGGGCTTGATTAGTGGTACAGGGTTGCAGTACTCCTTTTACAACTGGGCATTTTTCTGGGACGTTTATGGCTGTAAGTTAATGGTAGTTGTGGTGTTTAAGTTCTAACCAGTTAAGGCTTTTTAGTTCTATGCAATGTTTTTTTTTTTTTTTTTTTTTTTTTTTTTTTTTTTAGGATTTGTTGCAAATTTTGCAATTTTTTATAGGTTAAGTTAAGATTTGTAAAGACGGGTAAGGCATAGAGTAGAGATGGAAACTGGTATATTTTTATGCTGCTTGTTTTTTTTTTTTTTGTTTTTGAGCTATTAGTGATGGAACCTAGTTTCCAGTTCGTTTTTTTTTTTGATAGTTAGGAGGAGATATTGGTCATATCAAAGATTATCACATTTCTCAGAGTTTTGCCTGTGTGATGACATCTATTTTTGTTTTGTTGAATGATAGAATATGAACAGATTGTTTTTGGTTTGAGTAATTTTTAGGGGTGAAAAGCATTAGTTTTTTTTTTTTGTTAAGCATTGAAGAGCAAGTCTGAGCTATCCAACCAAGACACTATTGCTATAAAAGCCTTTTGGGTGTTTTCTTGTACACAGTATAGTGTTTGGGCTGAGCAGATGAGTGCGAGGTTCCTCATACTGTAGCAGGGTAGCTTTTTTAGTGGTGGAGTATAGATTATTGATAAAGATACTGAAAACTAGGGTCCTAGAATTGATCCCTGAGGGACACTGACTGAGGAAATCGGAATAATCTTGTTGCCATTTGATTGCTCGTTTCCTGTTGGATTAGTGACAGGGTATTAAGGCCTAAAGAGGGCAGTTCCTCAATGAGTGTCTGGTGTGATACAATACTGAATGCCTCAGACAGGTCTAGGAAAGCTGTTGAGATTAGGTTACCCTTGTTTTGGAATTGATAAATGTTTGCAAAGTTTAAAAGTGCAGCAGTGCTGCTATGATTAGGCCGAAAGCCATGTTGAGTCAATAACAGTAAGTTATGGTTGTTGAGGTATTTGGGCAACTGAGTCTGGATACATTTTTCTAACATCTTGGATTGGGGTGGAATGATGACTACTGGGCATTAGTTGGTTTGCTCGGCAGAATTTCCCCCTTAACGTAGGGTTAAAATGTATATTTTCCAAGATATTGGGGATTTGATTTTCTTTTATAGTCTACTGATAAGTATGGAGACTGGGAATGTTATGGCTTCTGCTGGTAATTTGTCAGCTGCCGAGGTGGTTGACTTAATTTTTAGTAGGTATTTTTTTTTTTATTGCTGAGGTGGGTACACTCTCAAGTTTACAGACTACTTTTTTGGTAGGGGGAATGTGGAATAGTGAGGGGTGAGGTAGAGTTTTGTTTGTTTAGTTATACGATAGAATTTACAAAGCGGATGTAGAGTAGAGTTGCCACATTACCTGCATATTTAGAGGTGGTGCTGGATTGGGGGGGTAGAGGGCTCACGGGGTTAAGCACTGACTTTAAGGACTGCCAGAACAGTCTGGGATTATTTTGGTGGGTATTTTGTAGGTTTGTAAAATCTTCTTTCTTGTCATCAAGTACTTTTTTTGTGAGATTTCTATGATATGTAGGTTTAATTGAGTTACATTTTTTGTATGCGTTTTCCAGGCCCAATGTCTATTTAATAGCAGTTGCTTAGCAGTCTGTTAGCCAAAGTGCTGGAAGGGATTTGACTTTATTGTTTCCAAGTGGGTCCTGCTTATTTGTGATGGTTAGGAAGATATGATTGAAACGAATAACTGATTCCTCTACTGATCATGTTTTTTCAGGCATTTCCCATTATATTGCTTTAGAGTCCATATAAAGCATGCAGAGCTGAAGTTCTGCAAATTATGAATTTTTTTTAAGTTACTTGCTTCTGAATGTTTAGCCTCTGTCTGACAGCATAGGTGGTTAGATGGTCACTAATGTCCAGTAAGGTTCAAGTGGCATTGATGTTGTGGGGCTTACTTGAAACAATCCAATCTAGTGTGGTTTATTTGCTAGATGTTTTGTGGGTCCTGGTAGTGACATTTAGTAGTTGTGAGAATCAAAATATGTTTTGGTCATGTGAGGTATTTGTTTCCAGTCAATGTTTACATCACCTAAGATTATGTTTTTCTAATACTGTGATACAGCCACTGAAGAACTTCTTCAAATTAGGTTAGATTGTTTCCAGGGGGAATCTACAGTCCTACTAGTCAGTCTAAATTTTCTGCTACAGAATTTGAGATTGGTAATGAGGATTTTGGATTATGTCTAGGGTGTTTTTAAAAAAAATATTGCTTCACTTTTTGCTGTTCAGTGATCATAGGTTCATAGGTTTATACTAGGCTATCTGCCCTAAGGCATTTATAAGCCTAGCCCAAAGTTTTGTGGCTTACGCCACCCCTTATGTTAAAAAATACTGTGCCCATTAGTTTGTTGTGCCTCTGTCCAGAAGTGACACAGAGATGATTCCCGGGGTAAACCTACGATCTCCCATCCACCGGTCAAGATTTCTCTTGAACAGAGCCAGCGGGGTGCTCTGCCTCACATGGACCGGGATTTTATTCCACAGCATAGGGAGCCTCTGGGTGACAAATCTATCCCTCCAGCATGTCCTATTTATATCCATGCTAAGGTTTAAGTCACTTGCTCTAGTGGATCTGGTAGATCTGGATTTTTTGAGGTGGAGCATGTCCGTTAATTCCGGGTTGGACATGGCCTTGTATGTCAGGCACAGGTCACCTCTGAGCAGGCGGTATGTGACTGAACAGAGCTGGAGTTTCTTCAGTCTGGCAGCATATGACAGATTTTGGAGTCCCTTTATCCTTTTGGTGAGGAACTTTTGGGGTCTCTCCAATTGCTGCAGGTGTCGGGTGAGATACATCCCGAATGGGGCATTGTACTCAATCATTGGTCTGATAAGTGAAGAGTACAGGGGAACAATGACCTCACTTGATCTGGATGTGAATCCCTTCATGATCAGGTGGGCAATGTAGAAGGTCTTTCTAACCACTTTAGCAATGTGAGTGTCAAAAGAAAGGCCACTGTCAACCTGGGTCCCCAGGTCCCTGATAACCTCTTCTGTGCTTAATGGATTGCCACCTATATGGTAGCTTGGGGTTACCTTGTTTTTCCCGAAGGGTACGACTATACATTTTTTGGCATTTAACTTCAGGCCATGGCTCTGGCACCAGTTATCAGTTTCCGTGAGACCCCTCTGAAGGATATCTGTGTCCGATGTACTTTCTACTATGGCGCCCAGTTTGCAGTCATCTGCAAACTTTGTCAGCCATAGTCCTCCTATGTTTGCCTGTACTTCTGAGAGTAGATGCCGAACAACAGGGGGCCAAGGACTGAGCCCTGTGGGACACCACTTGTGACCGGCTTGGAGTCTGACATGGCGCCAGCAACTCTAACCCTGTGGGTTCTGTCCTTTAGCCAGTTTGCAACCCATCTTGTGATATATGGGTTTATATTTAAGCTGGTAAGTTTCTCTATAATACCTTAGTGGGGTATTGTGTCGACAGCTTTTGCAAGGTCAAGGTAGGCTGTATGGACTGCCTTTCCCTCATCAATGGCCTTGGTGACTGTTTCGAAGAAGTCAACCAAGTTCAAAAGGCATGATCTGCCCTTGACAAAGCCAAACTGGGTCGGGTCCAATGTCTGCAAGTCCCCTATGTATTTGTTTATGAGTTCCATTATGATCCTCTCCATAGCTTTGCAGACCAGGCTTGTTAAGCTTATGGGGCAGTAATTACCAGGGTCCGTAGAGGCACCGCCTTTGTGGAGTGGGACCACAGTTGCCGTACGCCACTCCTTGGGCATGTATCCTGTGGTAAGGCTAAGATTAAACAGCTGCCTTATATGTGGGTTTAGTTCCTCGTTGAGTTCGTGTAGCACACAGCCGGGGACGCCATCCGGTCCCATTGATGCTGTGTTTTTAGCTTTAGAGAGAGCAGCTTTCACATGCGCATTTGAGATGTCTGGGAGGCTACACTCCGCTGGGATAGTTATCTCTCCTTTTGGGGGGGAGAGGGGGGTGAACTTTGCACTGAACTGGTCTGCCAGTATGTTGGCAATGTCTGTGGGTTCAGTGATTTTTGTATCATTTTGGACTAATTCTGCGCATATTTGGGAGTTTCCACCCAGGTTTCTAACATAGCTGAAGAAGGCCTTACGATTGTCTTTTGAATCTATTGCAATTTTTCTCTCAAAGTTGGCCTTGGATGATTTTATGAGTGCTCGTATTTTTTTTTTACTAATAATGATTAAGGGTGTCTTCTCTTTTATGGATTTTGCTCTATCATGTAACAGCTTTTTCCTCTTATTGTAAAGTTTGTTTATGGCTGGGGTCCACCAGACTGGACGTTTGCCCTTGGTGGAAAGAGTCTTGGTTTTATTAGGGATTGCCTGATCCATGCAGTCCTGGAGGTGTTCGTAGAAGGCATTTGTAAGGGCTTCCGCAGCTTGGATTGTGGTTTCCACTGGCTCGGGGGCCTTGAAGGATACCACACCAGTCTTGAGTAGTGTGAAGTTTGCTTTAGAGAAGTTCTTCACTGTGGTCTTTTTGTTTGGGGTGGGGCGGATGTGGATTTCCAGTGAGATAAGTTTGTGATCTGATCTCACCAATGAGGATATACTTCCGGTGTGGAGCATTTTGTCCCCATGTTTGTGATGATGACATCTAGTATATTTTCTCCTCTTGTGGGAACGGTGACTAGTTGTTCCATGGCATTTGAATTTATGAACTCCAGGAACCTTTGGGCTAGAAAGTTGGGGCTTGAGTAATGTTCCCAGTCTATATTCGGGTAGTTGAAGTCACCCAATATAATGGTGTTTGGAGATACATTTATACCCTCCAGTGTCCTCAGGAAGGCTGTGTGGGGTTCCTGAGTTTGAGAGGGTGGCCTGTAGCATGCTACAAATTGCAGAGCAGTTTTGCCTATGGTTAATTGCACCTGGATGGTTTCCGATGCTTCGTGAGTTGCCACCAACCTGGAGATGTGGGTATCCTTGATGAATATGGATACACCCCCCTCCTTTTGTGGTGTGGTCCGGGTTTTGGGGCCGGAACGCATTATATGAGGTAAAACCTGATAGTGCCGGGGTGCTCTCAGGAGCCTTGAACCAGGTTTCAGTCACAGCACAGACATCGATGTTCTCCATACTGAGAAGGGCCTCGAGTGCGTGCATTTTGAGATTTAGACTTCTGGCATTGAGCAGCATTACCCTTAGTTTCTTCCCATTTTGTTTTCTAGGGTGGTAGGTTTAGAATTTGAGCCTTGCCTAAAAAGGCACTATGGGGTGGCAAGAGCCTTAGCCACTATCCGGAATCCCAGGGTGACAGGTGCAAGCCTTCCCTTGCGAGCAGCGTGGCTTGTCAAGCATGTCATCCCAGGCAGACAGACACTGGATCCCCTTTGAATGACACCAGAAATTAAGCCAATTGTTAAAGCTGATCATCTTGTCTCTATGTTGTGGCATCATTCTTGGTGAAGGAAGGATACTGCTCAGGGTCAGGGTCATACCTGCCTGGGCTACATAATCAGAGAGCTCCTCTATGTCTCTTTTCATGTAGTCCAGGGAGGTACGTCTCAGGTCGTTCACACCAGCATGGACAATGACTGTGTAATATTTATACTTGCTGTGGAGTGACCCGAGTGCTTGTGTTATGTGGCGGATTCTAGCGCCCGATAGGCAGCTTACTGTGACCCTCTCCTTGTTCAGCCTGGTGAGTGGGACGTCAGTGTGTCTGACTATGGAGTCACCTATGACAAGTATGTTTGGTGTTGTGTTTGGCCTTAAGGGCTGTGACTGCTTTGCACACTGATTTTGTGGTTTATGTGTTACCTGTGGTGTGTCATGAGGTGGCAGTTGCTTGGATGTCTGCTTTGGAGGCCTCTGCTGTTTAGGTAAATTTTTGCTCAGAGCCTCCGAGTATGACTTTGTGTGTTTATGTGTTTGATTCATTGTTGTGATAGCTTTATGTGAGACTGGTTTAGTGGTGTGTGTAGCTGCCTTCTCCTTCTGTCTGGTCTTGCCAGTCCTGAGTTGAGAGAGCTCAGCCTCCAGTTTGGCTAAATAGCTGCATCTCTCGCAAGTATTTGTGTTATGTGGGAGGAGGAGAGGGTTGTCAGTGTACATGAGGCAATTGTAACATTGCCTCAATATTCCCAAATTCACCAACTGGACAGGAGAGGACGCCAGCATCTGGCCCTTCGACATGCTAGAGAAATTTAGAAGTTAGGGGTGTAACTGAATGAGAGGACTTAGTAAGGAAGTGGGTACTCCTGGGGGGGGGGGGGGTTGCTAGTGAGGGACTTTGTATAATACAGAAGTGCTAAACCTGAAAAGAAGATGCTTTTAAGACAAGTAAAAGCTTTTAGGAACAAGTGCTGCGCTTTTTAGTTAAGGGATATACTGTTTAGATTACTAGTAGAGCAGTTCTAAGGGAAAAAATGAAGTACAGACTTTATGGAGCCACAAAAAGTTTAACCTTATTACACTTGCCCGATGCTGCTCTAGTGGCAACTCCGCGCTAAAGCACTCTAAAGCGTGCTTGACAGCAGGGGCTGGAAAGAGCCAGGAATTGACCCAAAATGGCCAATAAAACTACAGTTTCAAGTCAGTAACCACTCCCACGGGGGGCAGGGAAGCAGCTCAATGTTTTACACTGCCACTGATCAACAGAGAGACTTTCCTCTAGCCCAAGCAAAAATGGCCTCACAGAAACTTACAAAACAGTTCAAGAACAGCAAGCCTGTAACTTGAACTTTTTTAAATCTCAGAAAAGTGGGAAAAAGCAAGATTTTTTTTGTTTTTGTTTTTCAGAGATAGCAGAGGTTCACAAGTAATATCAAGTTATAACAGTGCAGTAAATGACCCCACAACAAGAGTGCTAGGTCAAAGACAGAAAATATGCAAGTTTTGAGAAAAAAACGATTTTAAAATTAAGTGCAAACAGGAAATTCAGTAAACAGCTTTTGGTTGTGCTCTAAATACAGCTACTAATGCAGAAATCAAGTTTAACAAGCCAGAAAATGCTCAAACTAGGCAGCTATGCAGAAAAACTTATCAAATAAACAGAGGAAAAATACTTAAAATCTCAAACGTGGCTCCTTTCTTCTCTCAGCGTTTTCTCCTCTTGGTGGGTGCTTCAGCAACAGCCAACAAGCCTGAAAAGACGTTGGTGTTATATATGCTTTGACAATATAGGTTTAGGAAAATTAGGGTGCAAACTGGGTTGAGGTTTGGGAGAGGAGCTGTGTCATTCTGAAGGGGTATGGTTGGTTCTGACAGTATTTTGGTGCTTTGGCTATGGATGTCCACACTTTGGACCTGCTTAGTTATTGTATGCAGACACATGTAAAAATATCTAGCCATTTTGTGTGTATGCAGGTAGGTAGAGAATGATGACTTACTGAGCTTTAAGTGTTTAAATGTGCGTGTTTACTACTCAGTGTGGATAGTTCGGGTGATATGGTTTGAGAAATGTGGTGCGTTAGAGGACTGTTGTGGCTGTGGACTTGTGGGAGAGAAACTGGCTGGATGCAAGTGAGATAGTAAGATTTTGATGTGTATGAGAAGGGTGAGTAGTGTTATAGTGATAGTAAAAGAAAGTTTTGCTCTTGAAAGGAATATAAGATTCGCCATGTACTTCACAAAAGTAGCAGCAGTGCTTGTTGCACTGTAGGACTGCTAGGTTATTATGCAGTGTATGTTTAAGGTGGTTAGCGTGTACTATTAAGGTTACAAGAGTATTTAGGGGAGAGGTCTTAATAGTGAAGAAGGATGGAGAAGGTGTTGCTGGAGGTTGTTACTGGTCAATTGTGATAGGTGGGCATAGGCTGTAAAGTATAAATGTAGGTGCAGGGGGGTGGAGATGGGGGAATTTCATTACGGGAGGGAGTGTAGTGTAGCCTGAGCAGAGCAGGTCCCACATACAAGAATACTGTATTCTCAAGAGACACAATCCGTGGAGCTGCATTCAGAAGAAAGATGAGCTTATTAAGGTAGTATTACTGATTAATTTACCACAAGTGAAGTGTATTTTGTACCAATATTTGTTGTGGTAAACAAAATAGCAGCAGGCAGTACAATGTCAGCCAGTACAGAGGTAAATAGTCTTACTAAGCTTGATTTAAGTTAGGAGGCTGACTGGTCCACAAGATTTTTTTAAATATTTCCCACCTAGTATAAGATCCATTATAAATAAGGTGCAATATAGGTTTCCTAATGTTTATTTGCAGGATATACTACTGTTAGTCAAGTAACTACTGGGTAGAGGAAAAGTGGAAGAAAAATTATATTGATTTAGTTTTAATGGAAGGGGCTGGAGGCCTCTAGACGTGTGCACACTGTTAGATAGCTAGATATATTAGAGAGAGAGAGTTGAAGATCAATCATACTTTAAATGTTCTTTTACCGTGGGGAGTTTATTGGTTGTAGATGACTGGTCTCGGAGAGTATATTGTCAAGTTTTCAGGAAGATGGATGATGGTGATGGGACTATATAAATAGTTAGTTTTACTGTCTAAAAAAGAAAAAGAAGAAAATAGGCACTGTAAGACATAGCAGAGGAAGACAGAAACATTAAGCTGTGCTTAATACTGGACAGAGGCATAAAAGTTAAGAAAATACACATAAATATACCCTTAACTTTAGCACTGTTCCCCGAGATCCTTTGGCAAGTCATTAAGAAACACCTTTGTAAAAACATCAGTGTGTGTGTGTGTGTGTGTGTGGACAGTAAACAAATCTGTTAGTAGGTAAATGAGTAAGTATCTTTTGGAAAGTAGAGCAGTTTAACGCAAAATTTTGCATGCTACAAAACACTTATGCCTTCGGCTCTGGCATTAGTTCTTGGCAGTATTTAATGTTTCACAGTTAGACATATATGACACAGTATTAAATACAGTCTGTTTTCTGATACACTCACAGAAAGTATTTATATAACAGTATAAAACCAACAAAGACAGTTACAAGAAATGTGTATTATAAAAATAAAACTACCAGCATGCAGGTTAACAACAGTAGCAATTTTAGGTGATGGTATAAAAAGTGAGCAAGGAGAGACAATAAATGCTTGACAGCTTAAAACAGTGGCTGTCCCAGGATTTCGATAAGGACAAATAAACTCATTAACCCAGACTACCGTCTCATAGCTCCTCTGTGCTTACATCCGAGCATGCTGAGATGATAGGAATTGCAAGATGTTACCCCCGAGTGCCTTCCACAGACACATGAAACTGTAATGTAGGTTTATAGATTAGCTTAGTGTAAAACACACTGAAATCGTAACAACGTGTCATTTACCTAATACAGTTACAATTCAGCATGTTTTTCCATGGTGGTCACATTGTGTTTGCTCAACCAAGTGGTGGGCAGCCAATCAGATTCCTGCAATCCAAGCCACCACTTGCATAACACCTCCACTCCCATATGAGTTTCTTCTTTAAGACCCCAATAAATAGAGGGTTCTGTTACAGGTATTTCCTTTCTTTTTGCTTATATTTATCGATTTTACCTGCTACTGGATTCCTCTTTTTTTTATTTGGGTACGGATTGCAAACCACATCGGTTCAGCTGGTCTTACTAGGAACTTCCCGTTCCCCTTCTGCTGTGCTTCTTGGCCCAAGAACTGCTTTAGTTGTCCGTCTGGTAAGGAATTTATTATTATAAAGAATACTGTATACGTTTTATTGCAGTGCAGGTTGTAAGTTCTTCAAACTTACAAAGTCGATAGAATAAGATTATGTATTAGTATGAATTTTATGAGGGTACGAAGTCTGAAACTAAATTGTTGCCGTTATTTTCTACATACAGTCGTAAATGATTTCCTGTACATATTTTATGTTTGGCCTCCCAACGCTATTGCGCTTGTTGTTTTTCCCTTTTGAGCCTATTGTTTCTAATAGGTGTTACGTGCAGGAAAATAAGGCCATGAACTGCATTAGAGAACGCAATAGTTGGCGCGTATCTGAGTGGTTCTGGTAGTTTCTCACCACGGTGGAGAGAAGGCCTTGATGGCTGTTCAAAAGATGAACTTCCTCTTACAGGAATGAAGGGGACTGCTAATGTTTTATTTTCTTTGAGAAATGTTTTGCCAGTTTTGTGGGTATGGCTTTAAGAATGACAGCACAACACTACCAAAAAAGGTTTCTTGTGTAAAGAGTGCACAGCCTCGTTAAAAGTTACAGCAAAGTGATATGATGCTAAGTGTTTTTGGGCTACAGTACTGCAGAAACCACCTAGTTTGCATGTACAGTTTTACCTTCTAAAAAATCTTACTCTCAGTTTGAAAGGTGCCCATTAATTGGAGTGGGTTAGCTTTCTATGTTGGGAAGATTTTCCCAGAAACTTTCACTTTACAGTAATTGCATAATGTAAAAAGCTTTGTTTATAGTGAAGTATAGTAATTTTTATATAATTATCTTAATTGCTAGCCTGTACTTCAGTGTTAAGACATTTAGTTTCAGATTTGTCGTTGTTGTTATCCAAGGTAGGTACTAGTCTACTAGTCTTCATGTCATTATCAGTAGTATAGTAAAATATTCTTGTAACAACGGTGATATCATTTTGTTCCTAATAAAGAGCTTTTCACGAAGTAGCAGTATTTAGCGTTAGTAGATGACTACAGTCAGTTTTGACAGCTAGTTTGCGAGCTGTTGTGAGTAGAAACTTCTGCGCATCTGTCACATAGTGGTAAGCCCAGTAATCCCATGGACGTTGGTGGGTAGCAGGCTGATTTCTTTAGATGTGCATTTTTTTGTAGAAAAGGTGCCTAATCCATTCACAACCCTCTTTTTTTCGCATGGAAAGTGACCGTCTATTCTAGAGCCTAGGTGTTACAGTTTATAGGGTGGTGTTGAGGTGCATCTCAAACTTGAGGCTAAGCAAAGTTAGACGTTACCTAAAAGTGGTCGACCTCTCTGGCGGAGATTGGGGTAAATGCTGCTATGTAAACACTCCTGGATTAGCCAGTATACGACTGGTTTCAGCTTTTGATGTTTCAGCCGATTTCTAAAGTAATGCCCTGACCCACAGGTTGCAGTAGGAAGTGTGGAATTAAAAGGTAACTTATTACACTTCCTCGGTAACAGCGTAGGTTTTAAACTATGCAGTCACTTTAATGTTTGACTGGATGGGTGTACAGGTCTAGTGCAGCCACAGCACAGTTTTATAAAACATATCGAAAGTAAACTTATAGAACAGGAGAATGATAGTGAAGTAACTGCGGTAGACTCAATTTAAACAGGCAAGTCACGCTCATGTTGATAAGCGTCTGGGAAGGCTATATTTTATGTTGGAAGGCTATAGATAGTCATAATCTTTAGGTGGTAGGGCTGCTGGGAAGCTGTGAGAATAGGAATGAAAGGTTTACGGGATCTGTCGTAGGCTTACTGCAAACTAGTGAAATGAGATTGTAGTTTGCTGTTGGGTCCTGTTTAGTACATGGCTTGGATATGGGTGCTAGTAATTGGAAGCAAAGTGTGTGGGTAGTGCCCCTGTTATTATTTCCTGGCATCATTGTACTGCTACCCTTCATCTAAAAGGTGACCTTGCCTGCAGGTTTATCCATTAATCCCTTGTGTAATTTGCAGAATAACATTGTCTGCAGAGTAGCAAATTTTCATCCCATTAATATCTGGGAAATGTGTCCTTGGCTAGTTTCAACTACAAATAGGACTAAAGACCATTTAAACGCCAATTTGAAGTTTAAAAAAACTCTGAACGTGTGAAGGAAAATTTTTAGAAACCCACAGGAACGGAAGTTGGCACTTTGACATGCTGGGGTTAAACAATGTGTACATTTGTATAATATAGGGTGGCCACTGACACTACTTTTGGGGGACCTCTTGTACAGTGGCATTTCCAGGAACAAGGTCATAACTTCCCCGTACTTCTCTTATCAGACCCATTATCAAGTACAATGCCCCCTATGTCATCCTATAATGTTTTCGTTTAAGGTGTAGCCAGTCCTTGTAAAAGACACACGAAAAGTACAGTTTTGTACCTACCATAAATGTAGATGTTCGAGGATTCCATTGCTGCAGTCCTTACTATTGGGTATAGTCCGCATCCAGTCGCCAGAGAGTCAGGGCGCATTAGACTGACGCCACGCCAGGGTACTAATGCGCATGACCGGCGCCATATCCTCAGTCTTTTCTTGCCCCAGATGTCAGAAGACCCTAAAAGACAAGGCCCAAAATACCTGCACCAAAACATGAACAATATATACAAAAATATAAGCAGGAAATCACCTACACAACCACCCCTAAACACAGAGGGAAGGAGGGACTGCAGCAATGGAATCCTCGAACATCTACATTTATGGTAGGTACAAAACTGTACTATGTTCTTCGCCTTCCATTGCTGCAGTCCTTACTATTGGGTAGAATCCCAAAGCAGAGGTAAGGGAGGCTGGCAAATCATAAAGAAGCAGGAGCTGACAACATGCCTTGCAAAACAGCTGTGGCAAAACCAGCCCTAGACTTAGAGTAGATAGGAAGGTGATAATGCTTAGAGAAAGTATGCACTGAACTCCAAGTAGCTGCTTCCAAAATATCCTTAGTTGCCACCCCCAGAAATGCTGTTGAAGTGGCAGTAGCCCTAGTGGAATGAGGCCTAATCCCAGCTGGAACCTCCTTGCCATGATGGGAATAACAAATGCAATGCAAAAGCCAATCCACCTAGAAATAGTTTGTTTTGACACAGGCTTGCCCTAACTCAAAGCAAAAGAAACAAACAACTGCTGAGACTGCCTAAAATCCTTAGTCCTGCTTAAGTAATAACGCATTGCCTGTGTACATCTAAAGTATGCAAAATCTTTTCCCTTTATTTTGGGGATCTGCATAAAAGGTAGGCAAATGAATAGTTTGGTTTAAAGCCACACTAGAAACCACCTTAGGCATAAAGGAAGGATTAGTATGATACCCTGGAAAATCAAAAGGGCTCGACTGCCATAAGGGCCTGCAACTCAGACACCCTTCTTGCAGAAGTAATAGCCAAAAAGCAGTCTTCCATGACAAATATTTCAATTCAGCAGTAGAGGCTCAAAAGGTTGTAGAGTAAGTTTTTCCAACACAAAATTGAGATCCCAAGCAGGAGTAGGAGCTCGGTCTTATATTCTCAGCCCTCTAAGAAACTGCTTGAACAAGGGATGCGAAAACAATGGTGGGTCACAATCATAGTGAGCTGAGATTGCTGCAGCATGAATCTTGATGGAAGAGAAGGACAGACCCTTGTCCAGTAACTCAGTAAGATATTGAAGAGCCATACTCAAATTAGGCTCAGAAATCTCCAAATTCTTTGCTTTACTCCAAAATAAAAATCTCTTCCATTTTGCTGCTTTCCTCAGGTCTTCTAGCTTCCATAATCACATTTAAAACTTGTTGAGGAAGTTGAGACCTGCTGTGTTTCAACACAGAATATGCCAGGCTGTCAGAGGAAGAGAGTGAAGCTTGACATTGAGCAGATGACCGTCCTGCTGGGATAACAGATGTGGAATCAAAGGTTAAGGCCATGGAGGCTTCTTTACCAGACTCCCTAGTAGAGGGTACCAGTGTTGCCGAGGCCAATCTGGAGCTATCAAAATCATCCTTGGCCTGTCCTGTCTGACCTTTAACAGTACCTTTGGAAGAAGAGGCAGAGGTGGAAAGGCATACAGATGAAGGTTTGTTCAACTGAAAGACAGAGCATCCACTTTCCAAGCTGTGTGATGAAACCCCTTTGTGCAAAACTGTGGCAGCTGGTGGTATAGTGGAGAACAGATCTATGTCTGGAGTTCCCCATGACACTGTCAATTTCTGAAATACATGAAGATCCAGTTTCCACTGTGGGGATCCATGATTTGTCTGCTTAACACATCTGCGAAGGAGTTCTGTGCTCCTGGCAGAAACCTTGCCTGAAGAGTTAGGTGCAAGCGTAGCGCAGTCTCCAATAAAAGCATTGCATGCCTGCATAGAGGATAAGAATGTGCTCCCCCTTGTTTGTTGAAGTACCACATGACAGTTGTGTTGTCTGTTAGAATCAACACCTGCCCTGGAAGAAGTAACTCCTTGAAAGCCAGAAATGCGAACTGGACTGCTAACATCTCCTTTATGTTGATATGTAGATGCTGTAGTCTGGCAGGCCACTTGTTTTGTATCCACTTTACAGTTAGAGGAGCTCCCCAAGCAATGTCTGAGGCATCTGTCGGTAAAATCTGACTCGCCTATGGCCGGGTCACAGAGAGTCCCTTGTTTAGGTGACATTCCTGAGCCCACCACAAAAATACTCTTTGAAGGCAAGGTATTATTTGAAGGACAGTGTCTAAATCCTGGCAGTGCTGTGTCCATACATTTTTGAGATACCATTGTAACTTCCTCATATGCAGTTTGGCATTGGGAAGCACCAGAATACAAGATGCCATGAACCCTAATGCTTGAAGGACTGTCTCTGCAGTCAGCACGACTGATGAGATAGTTGATGGAAGTAAAGTGACAGACTCTTTTGTTTGTCCGGGTTAAAAGGCCATCTGGGCTGCTGTATTCAGTCTCACACCCAGAAAGCACATGTCTTGAGAGGGTACTAGACTGGACTTTATTTCGCTCACAGAATACCCTAGGCATCTTAGCACTGCTATAAGATATTCCAGATGCTGTAGAAGCCTTCTTGAGCCAGAATCAGGCAGTCGCCTAAATAAGGATAGATTTGAAGTCCGTAGCCTGAAGTAAGCTATCACTGAGCCAGAACCTTTGTGAATACTCTGGGCAGTAGATAAGCCAAAGGGCAATGCAGAGAACTGATAATGAGAATCTCCAGCTTGAAACCGCAGATACTTCCTGTAACTTAGCCTGATATGCACATGAAGGTAAGCTTCCTTGAGATCTAAAGTTACCATCCAGTGATCTTTGCCCAGCAGGAGTAAAAGCTGTTGTAACGCCAACATCTCGAACTTGGGAATGTCCAGATAAGTGTTGAGGAGAGATAAATCCAAAAGCAGTCTCCACGTGTTCCCTTCTCTGGTACTAGGAACATGCGAGAATAAAACCCTAGGCCCCTTCTTGGCACAGGGACTGGCAAAATGATGTGCAACACCCACCTGTCTTGAGTAATTAAATTCCTTTGAAAAGAGACAGTTGTCCTTCAAGCGAGCTGCCAGACGAGAATCTACTGGCAGTTGAAAAGGCAAGTCATTGGGTCTGTTTACGAAAGGACTGACCCCGCCTCACCAGAAGTCTGAGCAGGTGAACTCCTGTTCTAGGCCTAAAAGAACCTTGAGCTGCCCCTACCACGCCTAGACCTACCCCTAGACTGGGAATCATAAGCAGGATATGTCCACCCCTTAGCAGGCCAATTTCTACTAAACTTCGTGGCTGTACCTGCAAAAATCTTTAACAGTTTGCATAGACTTAGCTTTGTCCTCCATTTTCTTCAAAACTGCTTCCACAGGTGAACCAAACAACACATCAGACTGTAAAAAAGCATCCAAAACCCTTGTCTTAACATGCTCAGCCAAATTTTGATCCTCAACCAGGCATGCCTGCGAAGAACAGAACTAGTGGCAGCCACCTGCACAGCATCAAAACCACATTGCAAAGAATGCTTGTCCACTTGTTGAGACACATAAACTAAATCCAGCAAGTCTTTACAATCAATACCTCCCGCCAAAGCATCCACCTTAGATTTCAATTGTGAAAGGAGATAATTTTGATATTTCAGCATGTGAAACTGACAATTTAACGCCTCATGGCTAGAGTGGAAGAAGTATACACTTTCTTACCCCACCTATCTAACGCCCTTGCCTCTTTGTCAGTGGGAACAGGATTTTAACCACAGAGGCCTTAACACCTTTAGGCCCCTGAGAAACAGTTTCTGGGTCCGCCCTAGGACTCTTAAACAAATACTTATGAGCTTCCCTATAGTACCTATCAGGTTTAACAGGAGCAGGAGGCAAAGAATCAGGGTTCAGGAAGCCTCTGCAAAACATCTTCCACCACATTCAACACAGGCGGTAAAGCTAAGGGCCTATGCTGGGGTAAAACAAGAATTCCCTAAGCCTCTTCCTGAATCAGAGTAATCCTGGCCTTCCATTTAAAGTGCTCCTCATGGAATGCAGAGTCTCTGAAAATGAAAAATCCTCAGGAGGAGAAGCCGAAGGAGTGGCATCATCCACATCAGAATCAGAATAATGAGGATACTCCTGCAAATCTTCCGCAGAAGATTCAGAAGCCCCTGAACCCTGTTCAAAACTGTCAAACTCTGGTTCCACTCTAGGCCTCTTATCAGGAGGGCCCATAGAACCTCTAATCATAGTAATCAAATCTTCTGCCATTTTAAGCATATGTTTCTTAGGTACAGAACCCGAAGGCTAGGAGAAGCCCCTACTGAAGCTGAAGTTGGCCTACCTCTAAAAGAAGTTTTGGCAACAGAAGGAGAGGCTCTAACTACTTTGGGAAGAGAGGGAAGAGAAGCCCCCTCAGCCTGGCCTGCCTCCTGAGAGGGTACATCCTGTAACAGTAAAGTTTCTGCCTGAGACTCTATAGAAACTCCTGGCAAAACCTCTGGCTCCACTGAGTTATCTAAAGAACCGACGCCTGGGACTGCCGGTTCATCAACCCTAGGCTTCGCTGTTTTGTCCCTGAGCATCCGCTTCCCAAACACTAATCTGGCACAGTCTAACCTCCTCTTAATAGTTGTTAAACCTAGCACAAGAGCGCAACCAACAACGCCGTGCTCAGGCCCTAAACAAGGTATACACAATGTATGGTAATCCCTATGAGGTATTTGTTTCCCACAAGAAATACAGTTATACACTTTTCTGACATCCGTTAAATACTGAGGCAAGAAAACAAAAATGTTCCCAACGGGTACTTAGCCAACTCTGATTCGGTCTGAAACTCCGTTTCGAAATATTTCAGAACGCCAACCTGCACTCGCAAAACTGCTTCTGCAGAGGATATCGACTGGATGCGGACTATACCCTATAGTAAGGACTGCAGCAATGGAAGACGAAGAACATCAACAGGTTTCTGGGTCTCAATGACAAACAAAAACTGAATGGTGGTCACACTTACTGTTTAGTTGGTTATTCTCTCACCGTTATTGACATTGTGTATTGCCAGTCCGCAGGTTTTTAAAAAATAGTTGTGTGGCTGTGTGTTCCTGTGTATATGTTCGTTAAGCCCACCCCCACCCTTTAGCTCTAAGGGTACACCTCATTGGAGAAGGGTAAAACACTTGTTTTCTGAGCATCAAGTACAAAAATGACTTCAGTGACTTTTGTTGAAGGTTGGTTGGTTGGTTCTTTTTAGACAAGATGAATGGAGTTCCCTAGTTCCCTCATTTATGAAATATTTTATCTATAAGCTCCGTGCAACATACTTACATATGCAATCTGTAGAAAAAAACAAACACTCCACTATGGAATCCTACTTTTTGGTAGTTTCTTCATATCAACCTAAAAAAAAAGTGTGTAAACGTTTGTATATGTACTAAATGTTTTAGCAGTCTGTAATTTGCTTACAGTGAAAAAGTATGTGTACTGTTTTTGCTCTGTGTACCCTTCCTGTTTACCATGCAGCACTTCTCCTGAAAAGATTTTCTTTTCTTTTTGTAACTCAGCTACATTTTCAGTAAACAAATTGATAAATAATGCTTCAATTACCCCAACTTGAGACTGTGTGCATTATATGTAGATTTTTTTTATGTTCACTCAATTTGCTAATGTAAGGCAGCATGCACAAATTACTTAACTTTCCAACATTGTATATTACACAATTGCCATTTTCTATGCAGTATGGCATTTGATGTACAATGCTGAAAGTCTTGGATTTTTACCATTACACATCAGAGTTATAGTATTAGTATAGTGTCCATGGCATGTCCTTTGTTAGGATTATGTTTTTAGGTAGTCGGATAAGGGGGCCATAAGACAGTATTTGCTTTCAAGTTCATTTTAGTACCACTGCTTTCTTTCTTGTTTTGTCTTTCATAACACAGGGGCAGTGGTTGAAAACAGAGGTGGTTTAGCTGTAGATTTCTGTTGATGTTGGGACCAACACTTTTCTTTTAATGATCATCTTCCATCTTGTCTTCTGGATACATAAGATGCCTAGAAACCTTCTTACCATTATGTTATCCACTTCCAAGCTGCATCCTGTCAGTGAACCTACTTTGTGTTTAGCAATTAGTTCATGTTTGGCAGGTTGATTGGTTTACGTGCAGCTTTCACTTAGAAGAGCTATCACAGGTAACCCAAGCTTAGCAACTGGCTGTTGGCCAGCCATTAGTTTATGACCAGGGTCTGCTGGGCTTTTTATGGTGAGCACCCCCTGGTGTAGGTGTTCAACACTTATTAGAAATGCTGATGGTTTTCAAGCAAAATTTAGGTCTGATCTTTGTTTGTTCTCCGATTGTTGGTATTGCTCACCTGGACATTTTGGACAACATTTCTGCCTTTTTAACTTTTGACTGTTATTGTAACCAGAGGGATAGTTAGGTGAGAAAAGGTGAATTAATACTTTTAAATGGATCAGCCAGATAAGTTTGACATTTTTGCTTGTCTTATTGTATTTCTGATTATACTCAGTAGCTGCCCGAGTGAGATAAAGGTAATTACTTGCTGACTACTACCAGCATGGAGCTACCCTATATTTTGGGCATTTTCCTTGGCTTTGTCAGTCATGTGTGGAATTTAGTTGGGAGGAAGGGCTCATTAATATCTACGTGATATGGTCTTTTACTGAATTACTGAGGTCTTGTCCTTGCTGATGAGTGTGTTACATAACAACTGCACAAGCCCTATTCAACAGGTTCTATGGAGCAATTATCACCTGTGTCTAGCACGCTTAGCTTTGCAGTAATGAAATGCAGGTCATTAGCACATGACCAATAAGTACAGTTACAATATATCACTGGGTCTTTTATCAGTTTTCAGGCCAAACTCTCAGCAGCTGTCACTGTTACTGACATAAGTAGAAGTCATTATCACATTCTTTTTGTTTTTGTAGTTTCTGATTTAGCTATATCTTAGAGCAGTCAATTTTTTATGTAATGTACTTAGTATATAGTGGAGCTTTTCTCCTCGGGCCTCTGCTGAAAATGGACATGTATCCAGCCAGACTAGCCCGGTCAACAAATGTAAAATAAAAAATAAAAAATAAATAAACATTGATGAATGCACAAGCCAGCTTTAGTTTTTTTTCTCCACTTGAAGTCATTGCAAGCCGCCACCCCCCCCCCAACCAGTTTATTTCTTTCATTTTCACAATTTCCAGAAAATGTAACAAATATGAGGCATAATCTGGACACAGACTTTAAATATTGTTCTTTTTAACTTAGTTACTCGAATATCAGGATTTGTGCTGGAATGTACTTTAAGGATATGAATAGATATGGTATTATTTAGTGACTTATATCCTCTGTGATTTGCCAGAAAACCACAAATTGCATGACAAACAGAGGCAGAGGTAAGGCAGACTGCTGGCACTGCATGCAATCGGGAGTCAGTGCTGCTACCAGCAGTCTGAGTGGGTAGCCAGCACCAGTATGGGACACTTCAGACACACACGAGCTGAAGGCCCATGCCTGTCCTTGGCATAGTAGAGTGGCGGTCCTTACCCTGCTTTTTCTGTTTACATGTGTCCTCTCTATGCCCCTTTGTCAGTCATTGTGTGTAATTTGGTGTTTTCAAGGGTGGTAGGTATGTACCTCTGCAGCATCACCACTTAAAGTACCTTATTAAAAGAATAATGCCCCTGTGGATAGGAGTGAAGATTTGGATGGGCTAACCAGGTAATGCATATGACATACATATATATGTAGTCTTCCAATACATCTTTCAGACATCAGTAGTAATCCGTTTGCATTTGCAATAGCCACATACCCACACTCTCACTTGTCATAATCCTGCTCATAAAGCTATGTCCACCTTCTGACACTGACATGGCATTACGAGCAGGAGAATGACAATTGAGAGTGTGGGTATGTGGCCATTCCTACATTCACTGGGCTGCCAGACATAGCTCCATAAGTGAAAACCACTACAACTTGAGCTTCCCCACATTTACTGTGAAGGTATACTGGATTGCAAGAAGAGATATGCATTGGAGCGGAATACTGCAGTTGTTGGAAGAGAAGTGTTCCATCTACCCTGAGCCTGACATCCTTGTGCTGCACATTAGAGGAAATGATGTCATCAGTCAACCACTCAGAAGGCTATGGTTTCAAATCAGAGCAAGTTTTGAATAGCTGCAGTCGTGGTGGCCACGTTGTCATTTTGTGTGGTCTGACATAATTCCGCCAGATATGGAAAAGAGCAAACAGTCAATGGGCAGCGCACAATGCCAGATGTTTACAGAATGGGTTCATGCATGGCTTGATGCACAGGGTCGGCCTATCTGCCATGACAGCATCACCGCAGATGATGTTCACCTGTTCAGAAGGGATGGCGTTCACCTAATTGAAGAGGGCATTGCGTTGTTCTTGACTGACCTCCACAATGGCGTGAGGAAAGCTATGCAGGATTGTAACGTGCAGCTTGTGAGAAGAATGGAAAACACCCATGACCAAGTAGGACCAATATGGTAAGAAACTCTTATGAATTGTGCTGTGTAAAATGATATTTCATAGGTTGGTTCTAGGCTATCAGCCCTAGGGCCTATACAAGCCTAGCCATAACAATTCCCTGGCTATTTCTTCCCACACTATTTACTTCCCTAGACCCCTGCCTTCTGAGTTTGGCAAATAACTGTGGGAAGGAGTTACAATTGTTTCAGGAGAGTGTTACCATGTACAATCAAATATGTCAGTAACCATCCTGCAATACTTAATTTTTTATTCTTCTTTTATCAGGCACCTGTAGAGTTTAGATGACAGGAAGGGCTTAGTAATACAGAACTTGATTCCTTAGGTCCATTGCTGAATGGACACATGTAAAGAGAAAAGGCATAGGTAAGGAAGACGGATGACACTGAAGGAGGTCGTGAGACTGTAGTGGTATCAGCTGTCTGAGTGGGTAGCCAGCACAGGTATTGGACAGATCAGATGGCCTTGCATGCCACTAAAGTCCCATGCCTATCCTGAGTTCATTAGTGGAGTGGCGGTCCTTAGCTTACTTTTTCTCTTTACATGTACCCATTCAGCAGTATGCTGGCTACACCAAGAATGTGTATATTTACAATATCTGTCTACATGGTAAAACAACTGGGTCTGAATGCTGTACACATGTACAGGTATCCATTTGTTTACGACTTAGGTTATGGAAATTATGATTTTTTTTCATATTTTGGTAAACAACTTTGCAAGACAGCATCTGAATGTGGTAAGTAATAACTCATTTTGAAGACAGTATTCATAGTTCCAACATGGTAAAAAAACTGTGCCTTTATATTGTGCACAAGTACAGATATCAAAGTTTGTTTCGGACTTAGGTTATGGAAATTATGATTTTTTTCATATTTTGGTAAATAACTTTGCAAGGCAGCATTGTCAGTGTGTCAAGTAATACCTCATTTTGAAGACAGTGTTACTCCTTACAACATGGTAAAAGAACTGCCTCTGTGCACTATACACCTGTACAGATATCACAGTTTGTTTAGTCTTGTAGGATTATGCAAATTATACATTTCCAATGTTGTATCTTTCGGCTTTTCCTGGTTAGAGGTCGCCACAGCAGAACTCCGGTCCGCTACTGATTGGCAGTTGATTTTTACGTAGCGAGTTGCCAGCCCTAATGCACAACCTTCAACGAAGGTAAGCCCATTCACGCATGTCTCCACACAGAAGACGCTTTAGCTGAGAATCGAACAGGACAACGTCTTACTGTGAGGTGACAATGCTACCGCAGCACCACCACCGTAGTAAATTAGACATTTCCAATACTTCTCATTATTACGCCCATATCTTTGCAAGGGAGCATGCTGATGACACAAATGATGCATCATTTTGAAGTTGACATTAAGACACACAGCTTCTACACGGATATGTAGCCTCTATTACAGGTGATGAGATATTATGATTTATCAATTATGAGAAATATATTAATCATATTTCTGTGATTATCTCCGTAAAAAGCATCATACAGTAATGGTTAAGGTATCATTTTAAAGCTGACATTCATACAAACAAATTGTATGGGTCTACATGGTACATTGACCAAAATACTGCACTTTGCTTTTCCAAAAAGGTAAAAAATATGCACAATATCAGCATTCCCTACCAAATGTTTAATAATGACTGATACACACGATCAACATTTACACTTTTGGAAAGGTCAGTGTCTGCTGAACAACTTTTGCATTTACATTTTTAGTCTAGCTCTTATAGTTAGAGTTATGAACATTTGCTTTCTGTATGGTATTACAAATGGATTCTCTGAAAATGAGCTCAGGCTGCACTGTTGTTCCTATGGTGGAATTAAGCAGGCAGGTTTTTCTGAGCTGCTCCAGAGTGAATGAGTTAATGAAGTCTGTTAGAATAAGTAGGAAGACACTATGCCTATCTTACATATTCAATGCACTATAAAGAAAAATTCCATACAGCACAAGTAAAATATGGTTCACCAGTACTACATCTCAAAGAAGCTATTCCTATCTGTGTCTCTGGGAAAAATCAGGTTAACAAAGCATCTCTCTGATGCATTAAATATATTGTAGCACCTATCTGACATACTCAATACACTTTAAATGTCCAATAGCACCAGTAAAAAAAAATATAATTAAAGAGCACTGCATTAGAAAAAAGAAAGAAAAGAAAACTGCAGTTGCCCAACAGAAAGCATGGCAAACACAGCAGTTAAGTTCCAACGTATGGTTTGTTCTCAGGAATTACTACAACGTTTATAGAGCAGAAAAAAACGTACTGTTCCTATGATTTAATCCTGCATATTCCAGCCCATTTGATGTCTCAAACATTTTATTCATTCAGTATCATCTGCCTATATTTAGTGCTAGATACTTAAGAGATTCGAAATCTGAAAATATGTACTTTAAAAACAGTAGGAATAGACAGCAAGTCAGTTAATCAGACTCCCGCAGTCATGGCAGAACTTTTCTACAATTTACAAGCCTTTAATATGTGAAAAAACATCAACATTGGAGTTTTAAGCCACAAAGCAACTTTTAAGTGTGCATACTACTGCAGAACACAATGGAAGGGCCAAAAACTGGGCTAGAAAATCAAAATGGTGGCTCCTATAGCTGGAAAAAAGTTATACTAAATAAAGGATTATGAGAAAGGTGGTTACCAGGGCCAGCAAAGTACAATTGTGTACACTTGCCATAAATGTAGATGTTCGAGTGTATTCACTGTTGCAGTCACATCTGGGTTATCTGCTTGCAGGTAACCCTCAGCTGGCCTGAATACCAGAGTCTTGGATCCTGCATCGGTTGCTGTCTCTTCTTCCATGACGTCAGGTAGTCAGGGGTATATAAAGCATGCAGCCGATGCCATTACATCAGTTTTTCCTTGCCCCAGATGTCAGGTGCCCCATAATGGGAAGCAATTATATACAAGGTTACACCTCCAATTATAAGCAAATACACCAGAAAGCTTAAATACAGCAAAGAAGAAGAAAGGTATAGCAAATAGAAGTCAGGGGGCTGGTGGGAGGGTAACCAGAACTGGTAAGTTTACACAACTTTACTATGTTCTTCATGTTTCACTGTTGCAGTCATCACATTTGGGTTGATTCCCAAAGCTAAGGAAGGGAGAAGGCAATTAGAGAGCATTAGGACCAGTTATTAGGCCCTGCAAGACTGCAGTGGCAAAACCAGCTCTGGATTTAGAGAAAATAGGCAAGTGGTAATGCTTGGTGAAGGTATGACCAGAACTCCAGTAGAAGCTTCTAGGATGTCCCTGGTAGGAACACCTCTGAGAAAGGCTGTTGAAGTAGATGCAGCCCTGGTGAAATATGATCTTATCCCCTGTGGGGCAGGTTTTCTATGGGGCTTACAGCAGAAATGAATGCAATGGCCTATCCATTTAGAAATGGTTTGCTTAGAAATGGCCTTCCCCTCTGCCCCTGCAGCAAAGCCAACTAGCAGCTGTTCAGTTTTTCTGAGAGTCTTAGTCCTGTCCAAGTAAAATCTAAGTTGTCTGTGCACGTCCAAAGAGTGCAGTATTTGTTCTCCTTTGTTCTGTGGATTAGAAAAGAAGGTTGGCAAATGAATGGACTGATTAAGGACCACACTGGATACCACCTTAGGCATAAAGGAAGGATTGGTCCTGAGGGACACCCTGTCAGCATGGAAGATGATAAAGGGCTCCACTGCCATTAGGGCCTGTAATTCAGACACTCTTCTTGCTGAAGTGATGGCTAGAAGGAAGGCTTTTTTTCCAAGAGAGGAATTTCAACTATGCAGTTGCAGCTGGCTCAAAGGGAGATAGAGTGAGTTTTTCCAATACAAAGTTAAGGTCCCAGGCTGAAGTAGGGGCTCTCCTGGGTGGTCTTAAATTTTTGGCCCCTCTGAGGAATTGCTTCAGCAGTGTGTGAGAGAAGAGGGGTGGCTTCGTATTAAAATGTGCTGAAATGGCAGAGGCATGAATTTTAATAGAAGAGAAGGAAAGGCCCTTGTGAAGCATCTCTTGAGTATTGAAGAATATGCGGTAAACTGGGCACTGTTGTGCCCATCCCCTGAGACTGGCTCCAAGAACAGAATCTTTTCCACTTTTCAGCATAGGATTTTCTAGTACTAGGCTTCCTTGCCTGAAGAATGACATCCAGCACCTGCTTACTGGGGGATGGTAATGGAAAGCTTAAGTAATTAGCCAGGCTGCAAAGTTCAGGGTTTGAAGCTGGGGGTGCAGAATCTGGCCATCCTGCTGTTCCTCCTCAGGTCTGAGGCAGGTGCCATAGTTCCAGCAGTGACGCACTGTGCAACAGGGGGTTCCATTGTTGGCGTGGCCAGTCTGGTGTAATGAGCATTGTCCTTTGTTTGTCCTGTTTGATCTTTAGTAGAACTTTGGAGAGGAGAGGCAGAGGGGCAAAGGCATAAACTGAGAGGTTTTCCCAGGTGAAGGACAGGGCATCCACTTTCCAAGCTTGTCTGTGGTGAGTCCTTGTGCAGAATTTGTCCAACTGGTAGTTCTGAGGGGAGGCAGACAGGTCTATCTCTGGGCTCCACCATTTGTTTCTCAACATGTTGAATATCTTTGGTTCCAGTTTCCACTCATGTGGGTCCATGTGATTTCTGCTTAGGTCATCTGCCAGTGTGTTTAGCTTGCCTGGCTATTGAGCCTGAAGGTGCAATTGGTAGCTCAAGGCTGTGTTCCACAGAGCCATGGCTAGTCTGCAGAGGGGGTAAGAGTGGGTTCCCTCCGCTTGTTTATGTACCACGTACCAGTGGCGTTGTCTGTTTTTACCAATAATTGTCCTGGAAGGATGTGGTCCTTGAAGGCTGTCAGAGCATTCTGTACAGGTAACATTTCTTTTTGATTGATATGCAGGTGCATTTGACTCGGGTTCCATTTAACCTGAATACACAGCCCTGCCAAGTGAGCCCCCCATGCATAGTCTGATGTGTCTGTTGTTAGGGTTTGGGCGGCGGGGGTAGAGTGAATGGCGTAGCAGGCCTCTGCCCACCAAAGGAATTCTGTCTTTATACAAGGGATGATAGGAATCACTGATTCCAGGTCCTGAGAATGTTGATACCATAGGCTTTTTAGAAACCATTATAGTTTCCTCATATGCAGTCTTACATATGGAATTAGTAGGATGCAAGAGGCCATGAACCCCAGAGCTTGCAGTTAACTGGGTCTTTGTGGCCAGTAATTTGAAGTAGGCTGTCAGATAAACTTCTTCCTCCAGCGTGAGGTAGGTCATCTGGGAAGTTGTGTTCAAGCTTGCTCCCAGGAATACAATTTGTTGGCAGGGTACTAGGTGAGATTTATTTTTGTTTATGGTGTACCTCAGTGAGGTTAACAGTTTCTTTACAAATGCCAGATGATTTAATAGTACGTCCTGGCTTTCTGCCTGAATCGTCCAGGTATAGGTATATTTGAATATTTTTTTGCCTGCAAAACGCAATGACTGGAGCTACGCATTTTGCGAATACCCTGAGTGCAATAGATAAGCCAAAGGGCAGTGCAGAGAACTGATAGTGCATGTAACCTGCGCTGAAGACTAGGTATTTTCTGCAAGAATCCCTTATTGGGATGTGCAGGTAAGCTTCCTTTAAATCCAATGTTGCCAATCTAGGCATGTTTGCCCAGCATGGGAAGCAGCTGGTGAAGAGTTAGCATTTTGAATTTTGGAATTACCAAAATGGTGTTTAGGATAGATAGGTCCAGAACAGGACGCCAGGAGTTGTCTTTTTTGGGTACCAGGAAAAGTCTGGAGTAAAAACAAGGTCCCCATTCTTCTGCTGGGACAGGTTGACTAGCCCTGATACGTAGAAGAGAGAGAACCTGTTGTTGAGCTCTGCCCACTGACTTGGGGGTAGATCTGGCCAACCTTTTGGGGTTGGTAAGGTGTGGAAGTGGAATCTGTATCCTTGGGAAACTATACTTAAAACCCATTTGTCTTGGGTAATGAGTTCCCAGTTTTTTGCATGCAGGGCAAGCTTTCCTCCTAAAGGTGCGGTCAGTTGAGCAGGGCTTGGAAGGTTTAAAGTTAAGCCAGGTGTCTTACTACTTCCAGCTTTGGAAGTGGGAGCCCCCCACTGCTTAGGCCTGTGAGTACCTTGAGACTTTGGCCTAGGTGGTCTGCTGTTCCTGGATTTGGACTGAGAAGACCTGGAAGAGACCAGAAAGGTCCAATTCTTAGAAAGTCAATGCCTACATAATCTGGGAGTCTGTACTTGTAGGAAATCTTTAACAGTTTGCATAGATTTAACTTTTTCCTCCATCTTTTTAAGAACAACTGGTTTGTTGCCAAACTGGCAGTCTTGGTTTAAGGGAGCATCCAGTAATTTGGCTTTAACATGATCTGGCAGCCCTACAAGATGTCTCTAAGGAGTCAAAACCACATTGTAAAGTATGTTTACCAACTTGTTGAGCAAAATGCATTAAATCCTGTAATTCTTTAATTTCAGCACAGTCAGGAATCAACATCAATTTCTGTTTAAGTAATCCAATAATATGCTGCTGGTACTTTAACATATGAAACTGGCAGTTTAAGGCACTAATGGCCAAAGTAGCAGAAGTGTATACCTTCTTACCCCATCTGTCCAGGGCACTGGAATCTCTATCAGAGGGGGTAGGGTTTTCGGCAGTAGTAGCCTTAATGCCTTTGGGTCCCTGTGAAATGGTCTCTGGGTCTGCAGTAGGATTCTTAAAGAGGAACTTGTGAGAATCAGGTACTCTGTAATACCTGTCAGGTTTCCTGGGAGCCAGAGGGAAGGAGTCTGGGGCCAGGTTAGATTCGAAGAAGGCATCTACAATGCCCAGTACAGGAGGGATAGCTAAAAGCCTGTGTTGAGGCAGGAGTAAAAATTTCCTAAGCCTTTTTTTTTTTAGTCAGAGTAATCCTGTATTTCCCAGCGGAAATGCTCCCTAAGAGTCTGCAAAGTTTCACCAAAACAGAAATCTTCTGGAGAGGAAGCAGAGGGAATGGAGTCCTCGGCATCAGAATCCTCATAGGTAGATGAGGGCAAATCCTGGTCATAAGAAGAAACAGAAATTTCAGAATCCTGATCAGAAGAATCAGAAGGAAAATCAGTTCTAAGTCTCAGAGTGAGAAGAGTGGCTTCCCCTAATTAGAGTAATAAGGTCTTCAGTCATTCTAATAATTTGTTTTTCAGGCATATGGGTCTGACCATGTGGTTTGGACGTCAGTTTTCTAGGCATGGATCGAGTCTTAGGCCTTGAAGAAGAAGATGGCGTCGCTTTGATATGCAAGTCAGTAGGCCTGAATACACCCTCAGAAGCCGGTGCCTGCACAGCGGCTCCGGACCCATCCAAGGTAGAGTCATCCGCAGGTTCCATAGTCGAAAAAGCATCTCGTGGCATACCAGACTCCGAATGGGTCTCAGTAGAGGCCTGCGAATCTGAAGTAGCAGGTATCAGGGGCTGCAAAAGCGCCTCACTAGCTTAAAGGAAGCGTCGTCAGCAGCTTCGGACCTATGTGGTCTGTCTCTGTCTTTATCTTTACATTTTTTCGGGATGTCGGTAGTCGGATGGCTTACCGAAGCCATTTCTGGATAATTGAACCAAGTACCGAAATAGTTAAATGCGAAAATGAACAGATGACAAATAGTACGAGGATTGACTAAGGCACAAAACCAACAGCGAGGGACGTTGTGGTTTGAGCCTAAGCAAGGAATGCAGTACGAATGAAAATCTTTATGAGGTATTTGCTTTCCACAAGAAATACAATTGTTAACTTTTACTGACATCGGTTTAGAAAATGGATCTCCAACATGGTACTTAGCTTTTTTGAAGACTTCGGTTCTGAAACTAGAAAATGAAAATTTCAGGAGTCGGCCGACTGGCACTTGCGAACTGCTTCTGCTTCGGGCACCGCATGGCAAGAAAGACTGATGTAATGGCATTGGCTGCATGCTTTACACCCCTGACCACCTGACGTCATGGAAGAAGAGACAGCAACCGACGCAGGACCCAAGACTTTTATAATCAGGCCGGCTGAGGGCTACCAGCAAGCAGATAACCCAAATGTAATGACTGCAACAGTGAAACACGAAGAACATCTTCAGTTTTGACCTTTTGAAAAAAGAAAAAAAAGGTTTGAGAAATCCTTCCATTTTATCGCCAGATTACATTGTTCTAGCAGTTTTACCACAGGACTTCCTCTGAGCGCATGCTGCGATATCTACTCTATACCAGCACAATATGCATGGCCTTCAGTGTTCTCCTGTTCTTCCCCAACACTCCTCAAGTCAATAAGCAGCACAAAAAATGTGTACATTAATCACTATCACAGCAATATACAAACTGAACCAATGACTGAACTCGAAGTATGGCAATTTGTGTCACTGTGGTGGGAAAGGGAAGAGAAAATGAGGGACACGGACATTTTACAGCATTGGAAGAGGAATACTTATTACTGAAAAAGAAAATTCCCAGGGGAAGACTGACAGACAATGTAAAGAAACAGTCCAACACCAAAGAAACCCAACACCAGTACAGTATCTACTGTAAAAGTCATCTTCAAATAAAACCACTAACTAGGTCAAAGAGGATATTAATTGTTCAAACAAGAAAATTGTTAATTTGGAGTCACAGTGATACTTGACATAACTGAGCTAGTCCTTGGACTATAACTATTAAGAGTGAGTGAGTGAGAGAGAGAGAGAGAGAGAAAACAGTGTGTGTGTGTGTGTGTGTGTGTGTGTGTGTGTGTGTGTGTGTGTGTGTGTGTGTGTGTGTGTGTACAGAGATATGCATACACACATCTGGCAAAACAGTGCAAGTCTTATACATGCAGATCTAGGACAGTCCAAAAATGTCAAACTAGTCCATCAGCAGCTCAATTCAATAAAACAGCTTTTTTGCCACAACACAATGTTAAGCAACACAGGCCACCATGTCTCATATACGCTAATAAATAAGCCAAACACAGCCTTCAGTCTTGCATCCAAAAGATATGCTCTTCATCTCAGTCTGTTAATCTGCTTTGACATGCTGTTAAAAACTGTATCACACAGAAATAGCAGGCACTGAGGATCTGGTAAACAGCTTCTAAAGCACAATTTTAGAAGCATGCAGTAATAACAGCCAGGCATTCAGCATTCAAGAGGTCAGTCACTCATCTGTCTGATTTAGTTGTGTGAATACCATTCCAGCCCATGTTA